>NC_022012.1:57719627-57731472 GCF_000317375.1 Microtus ochrogaster
ACCCACTGACTGGGAGAAGATCTTCACCAACCCCGCAACTGACAAAGGTCTGATCTCCAAAATATATAAAGAACTCAAGAAACTAGACAGTAAAAGGCTAACCAACCCAATTATAAAATGGGGCAATGAGCTGAACAGAGAATTCTCAACAGAAGAAGTTCAAATGGCCAGAATTTAATTTTAAAGCATAGTTTTTCTGAAATTATTAATATTTTCTATAGTTGGACTTAAATAATTGGCTCTTTAACAATAATTTACATGAGATTAATTAGGCCCTTATATCAATGGTAACTACCTTGCTATTTCTGAATTTCAGTTTGTATTTCCCTCCCTCCTTCCCTCCCTTCCTCCCTCCCTCCCTTTTTTTTCTTTACCTTTTTTCCTTCCCATTAAGAATGTTTCTATCCCTCTTCCCAATTTAAGGCTCACTTAGATGCTTTGCAATTGAGGCTACTATGGTATTTTTCCAAACTATTTTTTAAGTCATCACAATTTCAATTTTAACTACTTCAATGGATAAGTGAACAGAATGACTTGGCAGTACCATGGTGTGGTCTCTGTTACTTGAATTGTATCAATAGAGGTGCCATTTAAGGAAAGGGTGGGGACTAACATTTATTGAAAACCAACAGTTTTAAATAAACACTTAAATTCCCATTTAAACCTTAGGGGATTAGATAATACAGTTATCTCCATCTTAAAGAATCAGTGCAGGCTTGGGTCATAACAGCATTCTTTCTTGGGCCATTACAGCTCTGAAACCTGTATGATTTCTTATCCTAGATCCTAGTATCTGTTTGTGTGACCCCCAAGGTCAGTTATATATTGATTTCTGTCATTCCAGAGAGAGAGAGAGAGATCTCAAGAGGATGTGATGAATTGTGTAATCTCTCTGGTATAGGTTCTTTGAAGACTTTAACTAGACCATTCCTTGAACACTGGTTTGATATATTCCATACTGACTGGAGTTCAATGATGCCCATAGAAAGTGGCACAGCTATCACTTATGCTGTATAATATGCGTCCTACCATTAACTATGATATCACTGAGCCTCTTGATGCTTTTAATATTTTCAAAATATGTCAAATTCTATTGTCACAGAACTATATTAGTAACACACTTATTTTATTTAAAAAGGTAATGTTGAATATTCAGTGTTTGTTATTACAGTAAAAATTTCTTCTCCCAATTTCTAGGTTTTGGATCTTGAAAGTCCTACAAGTCTCTACCAATTCTATTTTACATATCATTTAAAGGCTATTTTACAATTTCCTAGACTTGATATATACCTACAGGGTCATATGCTTTTTAGTCATGATTAATAGAGCAGAAAGTTATCATTTAACCACTCTTTGATCACAAATAGTTCCTTCACTCATATCAAAAAAATCATTTATTCTTACAGCCACATATTCACATAACTTTTCCCAATGGTCTGTTACAGGCTACATAATATGAAGAGACTCTTAGTGAACTATATGATGGAGAAAGTGGTTTTTATATTCTAGTAAGGAAGATAAGGAATATTCATCTAAACACACATACTTATGCTAGCGTGTACAGACACACACACACACACACACACACACACACACAGTATGATCTGGCAGGGAGGAGCCTAACATGAAACAGGCTGTGTCCATGCCCTTCCATAGACTGTTAGATGTTTATGCAGTGAATATAATTGTTAATAAAGGAACTGCTTTGGACCTATAGCAGAGCTATAGGGGAATAGAGCTAGGTGGGGAAAACTAAACTGAATGCTGGGAGAAAGGAGGCCACATCAAGGAGAAACCACAGAGCCACTTCTGGAAATAGAGGTGCTGAAACTTTGCTGGTAGGCCACAACCTTGTAATGATGCACAGACTAATGGAGATGGGTTAAATTAAGATATAAGAGTCAGCCAATAAGAAGCTAGAGCTAATAGGCCAAGCAGTGATTTAAATAATACAGCTTCTGTGTGATTATTTCGGGGCTAAGTGCCAGGAACTAAGTAGCGGCCTCCTCCAACACTGATGAGCTTCACAACAACCAGCAGGCTAAAAGCAAGCCGGCTTCCTATCTGGCTTTTTGAAAGTCTTTCTTCAATGCCCTCCTCTGTGTGCATTATCCAGGTGAGAACCTTTTTTTTTATGGCATGTTCACATTTATGTGTTACTCCTATAAAATAAAATTAAATTGAATTTATATTATATTATGATTATATTTTCTGAAGCATGTTCCCCTGCATATTTTAAACAGCAAAAGAGCACTGAGAAGTCCACCCATGTCACCCCCTCCCCTAGAATGTCCTAACTTTCTTTTTCACTCAGGCTCACCTTTAAAGGAGAGATTAACTGTGAGCTATTTGAATCCTCTATATTACCCAGAAATGTACTGCCCTGTTTGGATATTAAGGAACACAACTCTTGGTGCTAGGCACACAGGTATGAAGACTAGCAGATGCATCATGGCATTACTACAGAATCCCTTGGAAGAGCCATTCACTATCGGTTGTGCATCCAAAAGTACATCCCCTTCCCACATCTCCCCAAATGCAAATGTATATTGATCTGTAGCCAAAAATAACTGTATGCCAAAAGTTGCTTTAAATGGAAGTCATTTTAATCATCCAATTACCAAAAAGCAGTTCAGTGAGGTGTGTGTAGTCATAAGACATTCAAAACACAAGCTTCTTTAGGAACTGCATTCATGGCTGGAAAGAACTAATAATGTGGCTTCCTGCTCAAGGCCAGCATACCACAGCTTTATCCAGGCCATAATTACATTCACTTTTTGTCAACAGTTTGAATGGCATGCAATTATCCGTTCCCTTCTAATATTGTCCCTGAACAGCTCTGTTTAAATGCCTTAAATAAAAAGGCCCTCTAGAATTAAAGGAAGTCAAATGAAAGACATAACCTTTAACTTTGCAGGTTGGACACAGCTCGTAAAGAAGTATCATTCATTGGCAGTATTGTCTGGCTTAAGCAAGCTGAATTGATTGTGGTGTGTTCACTCTCGTTGGTGTTCTTCATGTTAACATCATGGAAACGTTTAGCTTTGTGGGGACAATTTCATCTGTGTCCTACTGCCTCTCCACTCCCATACTAGCTTGTTCCTCCTACTTAGGAATAAATACACTGTGGAACTTAACCCTTTCCTCTCCAGTTTTTGACAGAAGAGTTTGGATAAAGAAAAAAATAGTGCCCTTTCCTCCAAATCATCACAGCAAGGAGTTTCCAGGTTTCATGGAAGCTTCCGGGCATTTAAAGTTCGCCACGGTGTCTCCCAGTACATCAGGAAAGTATTAAATATCCACTTTTCCATTCAATCAGCTACTTTGTGTGTTAACCAGATGTTTATTCCAAGTACACGGTGTCCTTACAACATAAATACTCAGGGCTTGTTTTTCCATTATCTTCTTTTCTGTCAGTTCTCAGCCCTTCCCTTATTTCATACAGACCAGAATTCAGATGGCATTTTCCAGAAGTCTACCCTGACTGCATTGGTTTGCTGAAAATGCAGTGAGGTAACATATGCTGCGTGACAAAAATGACTGATACATATCTTTACACAGCTCCAATGTTTAAGTCCACGACCTAGGTGTCAGTAGCATTGGTTTGCTTTGAGACTTCTCTCCTTTGCTTCCATAGGCCTGGCTTCTTGGTGCCTGGTTTCCAAAACCTTATTATTGCAGTGTTCAGGTTGCACTTCATTTGGGCACTGCGACTTATGACCTTATAGGTGTCTGCAGGGTGATGAGTAAGCACAGAGTGGATTTACCCATCCCATCCCCATGCAGGCTGGGCTATCCAGTAATAGTTTCATTCTCTGGTGTTCTTCTCCACAGATTTAAGAGCAAGTTTAGAGTCTTGCTTTCATTTCTCTTTCATTACTCTCAATATGTATATGTATTTGAATCCCCAAATATGAAAATCATACATTTTATGTGGAGAAAGAAGGCAGGCATAGCAATAAGAAAGTTTAGTGAATAGTGTTGTGAATTCTTCTGTCATTGATAAATTATTACTAATTTTACGAAGCAAAATCTAAGGGTATATTTGGTTGTATATATGTGATTTTCGTGGAAGATATCTTTAATTTTTTGTTTTTATTGTGCTATACATTTTTCTGCGCTCCCCTCCCTTTCTCCACTCTCCCTTCTATCTTCTCCTATGACCGCCATGCTCCCAATTTACTCAGGAGATCTTGTCTTTTCCTCTTTCCTATTTAAATCCATGTATGTCTCTCTTAGTGAATTCTTTGTTGTCTAGTCTAGGTTCTCTTAGGTTATGGATTGCAGGCTGATTTTTCTTTGCTTTATACCTAAAAGCTACTTTTGAGTGAGTACATACTATATTTGTCTTTCTGGGTCTGGGTTCCTCACTCAAAGTTTTTTCCTAGATCCATCCATTTGCCTGCAAATTTCAAGATATTATTTTTACTGATGAAGAGTACTTCACTGTGTAAAGAACCACATTTTCTTTTATCCATTCTTCAGTTGAGGGGCATCTAGGTTGTTTCTAGGTTCTCGCTATTACAAATAATGATGCTATGAACATAGTTGAGCACATGTCCTTGTGGTATTAATGAGCTTCATTTTGATATATCCCCAAAAGTGATATTGCCGGGTCTTGAGGTAGACTGTTTCCTAATTTTCTGAGAAATTGCCATACTGATTTTCTAAGAAGCTGTACAAGTTTACTCTCCTACCAGCAATGGAGAAGTGTTCCCCTGAACATCCCATCCAAACATAAAAGAATATACATTCTTCTCAGCATCTCATGGAATCTTCTCAAAAACTGACCACACACTCAGTAACAAAGCAAACCTCAACAGATTAAAAAAGTTAGAATAACCCCATGTAACTTATCTGATCATTATGGTTTAAAGTTAGAATTCAGCAACACTAATTGTAGAAAGAACACAAACACATAGAAATTGAACAATGTTCATTTGAATCACCAATGGGTCAAGGAAGAAATAAAGAAATTAAAGACCCCCTAAAATTTAATGAAAATGGCCACACAACCTACCCAAACTTATGGAACACAGTGGAAACAATGTTAAGAGAAAAGTACATATCACTAAATGCCTACATAAATGGTGTTGGAAGTCCTTCTGTCTATGTTTTGTTTTTATTGGCTAATGAATAAAGCTGTTTTGGTCAGTGTCTTAGCAGAAGAAGGCAACACAGAAGTTCCAAGCAGATAGAGGAGGAGATAGTAGGTAGCATAGGGAGAAGCCATGTAGCCGCCAGCTGGACAGATGCTGCCACTGGAGCCTGCTGAAACTTTGCTGGTAGCCCACGACTTCTTGGTGATGCACAGATTAACGGAGATGTGTTAATTTAGGAGCTAGCTAGCAATACACTTAAGTGATTGGCCAAGCAGTGATTTAAATATTACAGTTTCTGTGTGATCCAGGAACGAATGAGCAGCCTCTTCAAACACATGAAGAAACTGGAAAAATTCCATACTAGTGAGTTAAGAGAAAACCTGAAAGCTCTAAAAGAAGCTTCTAAAAGAAGACATCTTTATAAATACATAATTAATGTATAATGGGTTAAAATAGCCAAGTGTTGCCTTTTATTATTAAGTAGCTACACAGCTGGTCAGTTCACTGGAGCCCTGAGGTCAGCTGTCAAAATCACATGATTGTAGACCATGCACAACTTGGGAGAACAAGTCAAATTTATAGCTACTCTGTGTGTTGCTTTATCAGAATAACAAAGTAAAAAAAAATCTGTATAAATTGCCCTTAGAACTAAAACTGAAAACAGTACTACAATCAGAAAAACAGTTCACTCTATACATCAAATGCTTCTCCTCCTTGCTGTCCGCATCCACGTTTCTTTAGATTCTTATCTTCTCCTGTGTAGTAGCTACTGAGGTTTCTGATACTGGTTAGTTATAAGAATATCTGAGAGTGTTGTTTCTTAAGGTGCATTTTTTTTTGCTAACATATTTCTCTAGTTGAGGAAAGGCAATTACTCTCAGGGTATTATTATAAATAAATAATTGATTCTACTAGCAAGAAAAGTAATGTAACAAGTCATGCAGTACCTACTATGTGCCACACTCTGGGCTAAGTACTTCGCACATGCTACATTGTTTTATCCTTACAACTCCTTCTGATAAGTCCTGTAATAATACACATCGGGCAGATGAAGAAGCACAACCATAAAGAAGCTTACTAATTCATAAGTTACTAAGCTATCAAGTTCCTGCATAGTTTTTCAACTCACAGATGCTCAGTTCAGAAACTAGACCTGTGGCTGCAAACAGCTCCTCAGAGCATATCTACGTTGAATTTAGAACAAGAGGGGACATGTGTCATGAGCCACCTTTTGGGGTGACTTCTGCCATGATCCTAGCTGCAGTGGGTTGGTACATTCTAGGGTAGGGCTATGAGGATTATAAATGTTTAGGTAGGAGGAACAGAGATAAGAAAGACACACAGAGACACAGGATAGTATCAGGAGGGCAACTCAGGGAATACTGAATGCTAAATTTTGCATTCTGAGTTCTGAGTTCGTCCACGTTTATTTCTCCATACCCTTTTACACCCCAATACAACAGAGGGGGAGAAGGCAAAAGACTGCTTTACCATGACACAAAGGACAACCAGAGCAGTTGCTGCTACAGTACTTGAGACATCAAGCCATTAATTCTTGTGAAAAGCATTTGACATCTCGGCCAGTGGACTCACAGTAAACCAAGTAAACTGCAGGCAGCCACTCCCTAAGTCAAACCACCTATTTCACAAGAAGGATCAGCAGTATGGTTGGATTCTCTGACTTTTGGTCAGAGAGGAACGGATATACCTCTAATGGCCATCTTAAAGTCCAAAACACCAAGTAACCGCAACCCAAGGCAAATATTTTGTTTTGTAGCCGCAACTGTTGTTAACAATTTTGAAAGAACAAAAATGAGCTCAAACTCTCTGGCCTTCAGACAAGGTGGAATAGGCTCACATTTTTGGGTCTCCACAGACATGTTAAGAATGTTAAAATGTTAAAATTTATAACATAATAATCAGGGCATTTTATAGTATAGATGTTCCTAAAATATCTATAGTTGTTTGATCTAAAGTGTACTTAGAGTCCAAACTCTCATTCTAAAGACAGAAAAGCAACTGCTGAATGAAAGATCCAGGCCTTCGAAGTTGCATAGGTGAACTGTACAAAGTGCAAAGGTTCAAGAGGTAGATAATTCACTCACCATAGAGACCTCTGTTACCAAACAAAAGAGCATCGTGGAGAAAGAGATACATGGGAAGCTATCTGAGAGGAAAAGGCAGGAAACCAAGTGATCATGGGTGAACAGGAAATATGACTCCAGATAAGGTCTATGTGGGTAATGAGGTTGAGAGGAATTCTGTATCACAAAAGGCTCCTGTGAGGAAAGTGGCATAGTTATCTGCACAAAGACACCAGGGACCAGAATCAGCCATGGCAGAATGAGACCTGGGTAAACAGACTTTGTAGGACAACAGATTTGAGAAAACCTGTGAGGCACATATGCAAGGAGCATGGTCAAGATTCTATCTAAGGTTTGATGTCAAGCTCTGGAACCTAAGAGGGCACTTTCAGAAATGCTGACGTTTGGATGAGAAAGTTGGGTTGTTAAAGACAACAATGTTTCTTAACAAAGTAAGGTAATCTATAGCTTTTCAATGCAGTTTTATTATCCTTGCTAAATAATCATCAGAGTGTGAAGAACAGGTTTTCTAATAAAGCATACTGTCTGGAATGCTTGCTTCATCTTTCTAAATAAGATTATGGCTCTGTTTTCTGTTGAGTCATAAGCCAGCTAAATAAGAGATCTAGGTACACAGGGCAACTGTTAGCAGTTTTCCCCTCTGACTTCATTCAAATTTCATTCCAGTTTTTGCAGAATTGCTTATAGGACGACATGTATTACAGTAGAAGGAGGTGTAAAACAGAATCAGAAAGTGCAGGCTCAAATCCTTTTGAAAATTAATCAGGTAGGCTGTTTCCCACTTAATGTCACCTGCACAGTAGAAATATCCAGTGCCTGTTCCACTTGTTACAACAATACTGCAAAACCAAATTAAGTTATGTGAACAAAATCCTGGAAATTAGAAGATGTAGTTATCCTGTGACTTATAATTCTTGAAAGTAAATGAGTTTAATAAGTCACCAAAATTAAATTAGAAAAATCCATAGTATTAGCTAGGAAGGTTTGTAAGATTTTCACCTGGTATTAAATCAACAGCTGGTATTTGACATAATTCAATTGACATAGATCAAAAGCATATGGCTACAAACACCCAGGAAAGTCCACAGCCTTCATCATCTCTGTATGTGGATGTCGGTATTTCTGAGTCTGCTGTTCAAATGTCTTTGAAAATAAAAGATCAGTAACTTCTTTCCTATTATTCAACATGCATGGTAGTCATAAAAAATTCTTTAGTCATAAACTTCATTCATTTCCCACTTAGAGTGTTCAAAATTTAAAGAAAACTATATTAAAATGAATTATGAGAAACTTAAAATCCATCCTTCTTAAATAGTATAAAATATCAGTGCAAATATCTTGTGGCTAGGAGTAGTGGTTCATGTCTCTATTCCTATAACGTTGGAATTCCAGACCATCCTGGTCTGTACAGTGAATTCCAGGCCAGCTAGGACTACAAGGTAATATCCTGTCTAATAAAATGGAGACAAATAAAAAATAACAACACCCCGCCCACAAAACCAAAACTCAATTGGACATTTTTCCAATGGACAAAAAAAAAAAAAAACACAAAAAAACTCAAAACAAAACAAAAAACCGTGGGTGGAAATATAAAGAAGAGTATGAAAAGGATTAACAATTTGTGACTAAATTTTGCTATCTGCAAGAATGTTGCTTCTTTCTGAGGCCCAAACTGAAAACTCAGTCTTTCAAAAAGCAGCTTATATCTGCTTAAATTGATTTTTCGTCGAACAATGCACTAGTCAATAAACATTCATGATATGATAAAAACAGTATAATTGAGCAATTATTCCTTGTTAATATGGATAGAATTTACTACATTAGTTTCAAAATGGTTATACAATACCAAAGTAGTTAAAGTTATTTGAAAACTAAATAAGTTAGTGCATCATAATTACTGGAATAATTATCTTTTCAGTATTTTACTAAAATGCAATCTAAAAGAGTCTCATCAATTTTGTATAACTGACCATTAATAGGTTAATAGCGACAAGTTGTATTTACTAGATGTCACATTTACTCTCAATCTGCATCAGTGGTTAAAGAACTGGCCAGAGAAAGTAGTGCAGTCCATAGAATGCCAGCCTGGCACAGAGGAAGCCTTGGGTTTGATTCTCAGTACTGCATCAGCTGGGCACAGTGGTGCACACTAATTCTAGCAGTTGGGAGATAAAGGGACTATCAGAAATCCTACATCATCCTCCACTACACAGCAAGGTCAGGGACAACCTGGGGTCCATGAGATCCTGTTTGAGGAAGGCAGAAACAAAACAAAGCAGAATAGTGCATCAAAGAAAGTTGATGCCATTATAGTTCTTATCTAAAGCACTTCTTCCTACTGTTTAAATAAACTGTTTTTATTAGATAACTGAACAACTTTATGATTTTAGATAGAATCATTAAAGTATCCTTGAATGAAGCCTCTTTCACCCTTTTGGCCTTGTTTGTTAACATGAAACTATAGCACAGGTGTCCCAAACAAATTAGTAAAAGGGCTTGTGTTCTTCATCTAAGTGTTTTAGCAGTACCTGTGAGGCAGATTGCCTCTCAGCAGACATGCCTTCGGTGTTACTATGCACAGAGCATTCTTTCACACAAAGTTAAAAACTTTACATGAGGAATCATGCATTTCATGACTGAACAAATATATCCAAGAACTTTATATACCAAAATTATTTGGAATAACAACTTATTTAGCAACATACTTTTATGATTAAAGGCTGAATGTACTTGATGTTCAAAAGGACCTTTATATACCTCAGAAGATCTAACTTTGCAGCAGACATGTATATAATCAAACTGGTCCCGGGGCCAAAAATTTCACAGAACTCATAGTGGGAAGTATTCCATCACAACTCCTACTGATGGTTTTGAGGCAAAGAACTGGTGAAAAAATTGTCCCTAGAGATGTTGAAACTGTTTCAAGAGAGCACAGATACGTGATGTGTTCAGGGAAAAGACAGGTGGATATGTCAATTTCTCAGTCCTATTCTTGTTTGGGGGAAATGCTAATTAGTACTAGATATTGACTGAGAAGTTATATATTTCAATACAACTTTAAGTAAAGGTAACCATTTTAACTAATTCAAGTTAAATAGGCTCTACTAATAAAAGAGATAAATAAGGGAAAGCAAAATAATAGTGAATTATTGTGATAATCAGAGGAAAAGATAAAAAGTATAGGATATAAGGTGAAGGATAACACATTAGTGACTTTACTTGACTTCAACATAAGACTCAATTCCTTCTTTCATCAGGATTACAAAAACCTGAAATTATTTTACTGTTCTTGGTAAGATTCTCTTGGCTCTGCACCAAAGAATGAAAGCACTATGAGGAATTATCAGTTTCTTATTCACTGGGATATTTAGGAGATTTTTATAGTACTACATACTGCTTACATCAGACAAATATAAAATAATGAAGAACACACTATTGCCAATCACAGAGTTGGCAAATGCTAGCATAACCAAAAAAAGCATGGCTATATAATAGACAAAAATAGTATTCAAGATGAGAGTTATTGAATAAGGTTGAAAAGGTTATTTCATACTGAACAAACTTATAAAGCACCATAAATATATATAAGAATACAAATGTTATAACTGCAAGCAATGTAGAGACAAATAGAGAAGAATTCCAAAACAGCATTATATTTTTATCTACAATCATACTTTAACAATCATACTTAATTTAATGTTTCAAAGACAAAAATATGTATAAATAAAAAAGCAATTAAGCATGCATATAATAAGACAACATAGTTAATGCACATAGAAACTGTTAACATAGTATATTCTTTATAAAAAAAAACCATGCTATATTTAAAGAAAATGAAACAAAAAAAAACCCAGTAGGCATGTGTTGGATCACAAAGATATATTCAAACTATATGAGAAAGTATAGTCATAAAGGCCAAATTTGAGCATAATGTAATTAAATTGGACTTAAAATGAAAAAGGATAGCAATAATGCTTACAATAAAGCCAAGACACTTAGAAATAAATAGATATAAAATGTACCTTGAAGAAAAGACTTGACATTACACAAATGCAAATTTTCCTTATGGGAAACTAAAGAATCTCTGTCACCTAGTGAAAATTCTAATTGGATATTTTAATAGATCCCAAGTTGACTGTAAAGTTGTCGAGGAAGAGAAAATTAATTATCAATAAACAAGTAAATTGTTTAAACAATAGGATATTGTTCATAAAACCAGAGATTGTAAAGGCTTATAATGACCATCAGACATGCTGCAAATAAGTTGTACTCAGAGGTGCGTCATCCCTTAAGATAACAGCAGCCCCAGCAACCCCCCAAGCAGTTGTTAATGTCACAGCATTTAAAATCAGATTTTTCAATATTCCAATTATCAAAGTAATGAATATATTCACATATTGACTTACCATGATTTGACAGATATTTTCTCTTTCAATCTAAAGACATTTATTTCACATAGCTGGTTTCAGTATGCACGAACATAGGTGCAGCAATTGTATTTTACTGTCCTAAATATGGTTTCTACTGTTATAATGAAACATTGTGGAAGAAAAAGTTTATTAGGTTTAAACTTCCACATCAAGCAGGGCGATGGTGGCACACTCCTTTAATCCCAGCACTCGGGAGGCAGAGGCAGGC
>NC_022012.1:57731572-57741178 GCF_000317375.1 Microtus ochrogaster
GAGACCAGCCTGGTCTACAGAGCTAGTTCCAGGATAGGCTCCAAAGCCACAGAGAAACCCTGTCTCGAAAAACAAAACAAAACAAAACAAAAAAACAAAAAAACAAAAAAAACCCTTCCACATCAAAATCTCTCATTAAAGGAAGTCAGGCCAGGGACTCAAAATGACTGAAACCTGCAGGAAGGAGCTGATCATGAGGCCATGGAGGGTGCTGTCTACTAGATTGCTCGCCTTGCTTGATCACCCTACTTTCTTATAGAACCAGGGATGACAGACCCAGGCAAGACTCCACTCTCAATGGGATGGGCCCTCCCCTCTCCCCCATTTTCTCTACTGTGGTTTCCATCTCTCAGATAACTCTAGTTTGTGTCAAGTTGATATGAAATTGGCCAACACATCTACTATATAAACCAATAGCTCCAAAGCTTATTTGCTAAAATATATTCAGTTGTCAATGACTGGCATAAGGCTATATATTAGACCTTAGTCAAACTCTTGGATTCGATACTCTGTAGTCTTGAGGCAGCCAATAAATGGGACCATCGATAAACCCTTAGAGATTAAGGATTTCCTCAATTCAGACATTATAAAAATACATGGCCAATATTAGTCCATTTTCACTAATCATTTATACATTAATTAAAGCTGTTAATACTTTCATAAACTTTAGTTTCTGATGAATCTAAGCAACTTTGCATGAGTGCAATGGTATAAACAGGTAGAGTCTCCGGGAAACAGGGTAGAAATAGCCAATGGAGTTTAGGGTTTAGGTAGAAATCTGAGTAAATCTGAGGGATGGGAAGGTGTCAGAAGGGAGAAGGCTTGCTGGGTGAGTTGTAGCACTTTGGGCAGAGGAAAAGTGTGGTGATTTGAAAGAAAATGACCCCCCAAAAGAGTGGTACTATTAGAAGGTGTGGCCTTGTTGGAGGAAGTTTGGGAGCAGGCTTTGAGGTCTCTTCTGCTCAAGCTTCTCTCAGGGTGACTGTCAGTCAATTTCCTGCTGTCTGCAAGATGTAGGCCTCTAAGCTATTTCTCCAGCACCATGTCTGCCTGCAAGCCACCATGCTCCCCATTATGATGATAATGGACTGAACTTCTGAAACTGTAAGCAATCTACTCCAAATAAAGGTTTTACTTTATAAGGGTTTTCATGGTCATGGTGTCTCTTCACAGCAATGAAAACACGAAGACAATCAGTGTCAACCACAGACAGAATATAAAGATGAGACTTCCATTCCTAAAGGTACACTGTGGGAGATGAGGCTGCAGACGGAAGAATGATTACAGAGCTTATGCAATATGCTGGGAAAGTTGGGCTTTCTACTGTAACTAATGAGGTGCAGGAAGGAATCCCAATATGTGAGAAATCTATTTACTTTTCTACTCTCAGAATTAATTGTTTTAAAAAAAAGCAAACTTTATTTACAAAACAACACCTTGCAAATAAAAAATTTAATTGTTTTTCTAGTTCTAATTCTGTAGTGGTATTTTTAGTTTTGGTGGTGGATAAATGTTTAAAATCATATCCAATACCGAAACTATAAAATCTGATGTGAAGCGTGACAACTCCATTCTAAATGGTTATTCTAACTGTATAGGCCAATGAAATGCATACACTTTGCTTCTGGTTAACTTTGTTGTGCAATGTTAATGTTTTCCTAGTCAACTTGACATATGGTTGACTACCAGTAGTCACACTGTTAAAACAACAAAAACAAAAACAAAACAACGGATTCTTATCCGAGCTGCTATCAAATGTCAATAACTTCTCAGCTAGCGGTGTGATTTTTGTGCCTACCTTGTCTCCTCTATATTAGAGTCTTGTGTGGCTTGGGTCTTGTGCATGCTGTCACAATTACTGTTAGTTAATATGTGCAGCTGCCCATGTGTCCAGAAAACATTGCTCCCTTTATTATATTTACCCTCTCTAGCTCCTAAAATCTAGCCCCACCTTGGAATATCCCTGAATCTTGAGAAGAGGGACATGGTTATGTCCTATATTTGGATGAACACTCCACAGTTTTATTTTTAGGACAAATTATTACAAGAAAAACACATTAGGAAAAAAGAAAATAGTGAAATGTTCTATAAAAGAACACTGAATATTTTGAGTGAAGCTCACTATCTTGATTAAAGTTCTAATTAAGCTATCTCAATTACCACCTCTGATGGTTAATCTTGATTGTCAACTTGACAGGATTTATAATTACTTACAAGAAAAACCTCTGGGCATGTTAGTGGAAGATTTAATTGGGTTTTAATTGAGGAGTCAAGACCCTGAACTGAATAAAAAGGAGAAACTGAGCTGGTCATCATACTCATCTCTGTCTGCTTCCTGGCTGTGGGTACAATGGGACCAGCTACCTCATGCTCTGATGATCACACCTTCCAAGCCCAACCATGATGAATTACAACCTCAACCATAATCAAAACAAACAACTGTTGCTTCTTGTTAGAAATACGTTCACAGAAAGAAAGGCAAGTAAAACTAATAGACTAATTTAATCTAGTGTTGGGAATAGACTAACATAACTGCATTTTCTTCATAGAGTAATTATTACCCATGGCCTCTGTTTCAGTTCATACTTTCAGGTTACTTTGAGTACCTGTCTTTACTATCCTTGGATACTAACCTGTATGCCAAATAAACCCTTTTCTCCCCAGGTTGACTTTGGTCAGTGTTTTATCATAGCAAGAGAAATACAAACTAAGACACTCTGCTTTTGAAAGAGAGTCTTTGAAGAACACACCTCAATCATTTGTCCAATTTAGTCATCTTTTCTTGCTATATTACTTTATACTCTAGCAGAACCTAATTAATGACTTGATAGAAAACTCTAAAGCATACAATCAAAACTTCAGACTGCACTTCAAATTTAACTCCTCTGAAAATGATATTTCCCTAGAGAATAAGACTTCTCTAGAACTTGTTCTATCACAGTTTCAAAGTCCGTGGTTACTTATTTTCTTACAGGCTTTTTCATAGCCCTTCAGGTTATATAGCCTAATATTTGTTCTTTGACTTATAACAGAGGAACAAGGAGTTAGAAATATTAAATGTTATTTGGTTCCCCCTAAAACTATGGAGTCTTGATTAAATTGCAGAAACACAATAGCTGTCTTGATTTTGCATCGTTAAATACATTAGCTTGGGCAATTCAATGCATCTATATGATTCATTTCTCATCAGTAAATAGAAATGGCCAGGTACATTATCTTTATTGTTCATTGGCACTGAAATGTACAGAAGAATGCTCGAGCCCCTAAAATTGGCATTTTGATAATATTAACCTGCCTCACTGGCCTTACTGATTATTTGTTTTACAGATTGCTATTTTTCAGTTTTGGGGTCTTTTTAAAATTCACACATTAAAACAATGGAATGGTTTTAGAAGGTATCACCTTTTGGAGGATTAGGACTTGGGAATGGAGCCATGGAAAATAGAATCATTATATAAAATATTCCCATGGGGGAAAAAAATCTACCCCTTCATTTATGAGAGGATATTGTATGAAGACACCTCTATTAGCCAAGAAAGAGATACTTAGGTCTCAGTGTTGGAAATTCCCAGGTTCTAAAACTTTGATATATATTTTAATTTCAAATCTATCCTATAGGATTTTGTAGCTTAAGTAGAACAAGATATACACATTTTCTAATATGACTTGTAAAGTTTTATTGTTGTAATAACTGTCTAAAGAATGTAACTTGTAAATTATATTTTTCACAGTCATAATGATCATAATAACTGTGTACTAAGAGATAATGACAAAGATCATGGTGCCTTAGTACCAAGTCAAAGCCATGTCACCAAACTACACAAATGATCATTGTTGTCAGATAGCACACATGAACAAAGCAGCTATAAAATAGGACATCGATGTCACATCCCTTCCCCTCAAGCTCGGTGTTCATCACAGAAGAGGAGATAAGAAGGTTTTAAGAGCCAGACACTGGGCAGAAATGGAGCAAAACAGTGTCTTCTGGACATGAAGGACACAACACCTGTGAATGCACAGCAGCTGTGCTTCTCTGTACAAGACTTGCACAAAAACAAGCCAGTCAACAAATGACTGAGGAGCTACTAATGACTGACAGATGTGGAGAAAGGCAGTCTGCTTTTCTAGGGCAGTAGTCCCTGGTAGGTCTATTGTGCTCTGGCAGATAGTCCTGCACATATACATATATGGGCAACACAGGTAGTAGATTTTAAAAACAATAAAAAGAGGTTGTTAGGTTGAGAAGTTCTGGGGGATGAGAGATGGATCTGGGCAAATTATGGGGCAAGAGGGAGGAGAATATGACCAAATAGAATAAATGCATATACAAAATCTCAAAAAATTAATAAGACATTATATCAAGAAGAAAGAAGTGCCAGCTAAAAGAATGTTCAGTAAAAGTAGCAATTTGGTTAAACATTAATCCTTAAAATGTACAAAATTTGAAAATTCTTGATGACTATATAGAAAGCCTACATAAAATACTTTTCATGTATGCTGAAAGGTCATGCTTTTCATCACAAATAGACAAGTGATTGAGTTTGCAGCTGAACTAACAACAAGAGCCAACTGACACCTATGAAGGATGTGATGATGTCATTTCAAAGAAAACCAATTATATTTGTTGTTGAAGATAAATTCATAGTTTCAGGCAAATTCAGAAGTTAGAAAAGCATGTATCCATTAAAGTGCAATTGATAGTTCCCTACTACTTAGGAGTTTTTTTCTGGTACAACTACTTCCAAATGTAAAATTTTAACTATTGTGTAGTGGAATGTATTAGCTGCTAGAAGTTTATGTGTCAGCTACCCAATATTTTCCAATTAGCAGTGCATGGGAAAAAGATCCATTCAAAATGCAAGAGAAGTCAATGGGTTTTTAAATACCATATATATGGATTTCTGGAAATATCTGGAAATGTAAATTTTAAAACTGAAGATTAGTTGATCCCAAGAACACAATGTACGATGCTTTTTTTAAAAAATAATTTTTGCTTATGTTCCTGCAGTGTCTGTACTTCTTTCTGATTTGCTCCATGCTTCTATATTCTTTTCAATGTGCATATGTATATGTGTGCAAATGTGTGTGTGGGTGTATGTGAAAGTGTGAGTGTGCATGCCTGTGTGTCCAGTCAGAGACCAGAAAGGATGTTCTGCATTGTCTTGTATCTTCTTTGTTGCCTTAGGACATGATCTCTCACAGAACCAGAGCTCATCGTTTTTTGGTGAGACTTTGTTTGTCTCCCTCCCATAAGCCCCCACTGCTAGGCTTACAGAAAAGCATAGCAATGCCAAGCTTTTGTGCAGATGCTGGGGATTTGAATTCAGGTCCCCATGCTTGTTGAGCAAGCTTTTCTCTGTGAAATCATCTCTGTAGCACCACGATTAATTTCTAAGGTCTTTCAGATGTCACACATTGGAGGTATTATATAGGTATTCAATATAGGATTGAATTATAAAATGATGTTATAAGTCAAACTTTTGAAATTTCAGAATACTCAAGACCTAAACAAAAATTATTTATTTCTCATATTAAGGAATTATTAAGGATTCAGAGGTCTAAAACAGGATAGAAATACTCCAAGCATTGTATCTACCTATAAAACTTTATGGTGGGGTAACTCTTTGTGGATATTTCTAGTCCTTGCTTGAAATTTATTATCTCTATAAGTCAATAATTCACCATTAGGAAACACTGTAAAGCTGGTGAACAGAATCTTAGTCTGTTCAGGCTTCTACAGGAAAATTTCATAAACTGACTACACTGAAAGAGCAGAAACTTATTTTTTTGTAGTTTCAGAGCATAAGAACTTCAAGACCAAAGAAAGCGCTGTTATATTCTTTGTCTATGAAGGCCCATTCTTTTTTTGAAGATGTTTTGTGCCTGTGTTCTCCCATGATAGAAAGAACAAACTAATTAATTGGGCTTTCTTTCTAAAGCAAATAACCCTATTTCAGAGGAATTTACTTACACGATTGGGTCGCCACCCAGAGCCTCTGTCATTTATTTTATTGCACATAATGCGGGATCAGGTTTCTATAAGAAAGTTTGGTGCACATGAACATAGGGACATAGCAATAGGTTTCAGCACATTGAAAAAAAGTCACTCTCTTACTATTTATAGTTTAAACAGGACCGTTCTAAAATTAGTTAGCTCACATCTGTCTTTACAAGTCTTTGCATGTATTTATATCCCATAGTAATTCAATAGTATTGGAAGCAAAGATGTATGCATATAATAAATCATATCTGTTATGAATAATGTAGTTCATTGTATGATGTGTGCTCTTCTATACATATATAAAAACTGGAAGTAATCTGCATAATTTAGAAGCAACTCCAAAATATACTGAGATGCTAATTACAAATGTAAACAACAGTGAACTTTTAGACACTCTGACGACAATAAATAGGAAATATTCCAATTTGAGAATTTTAAACATCTAATGTAAAATGTATGTATAAGGCAATTAAAGCATGCTTGTTGGTTCAGAGATGGTCTGCATTGAACAACACATTTAGCCTTGTTTTTAAGTAGGACATAATCACATTAGCTTATTGTGAAACAGTAAAACCACTTTGCTAGCTTTTCTGAAGTTATATCTTAAAGTTTTATCTTACAGCATGGGCATTTCAAGTAATAAAGTTGTTCTTAAAGCAATAAAACCTTTTTCATTTTTTGTTTCTGATGGTTTTATTTCAGTTTTACAAGTTTCTGAGAGGGCAGTTGACATGCTTTTTTTTAACAGAGAAGTACTTAAGTTGTAGATCAAAACTATGATGCTCTGAAAGGCTATTTTATTTCTCCAGAAAAACTATGACATTCAAGTTAAAGCAGATAATTTGACTGAAATCCAAATAAAAATTGACTGCATGTTTGAATCCCTAACCCAGCATATTTAATGAATAGAAGATTGATACACAAATCATTTTAAAATGATTTTTCTAGAACCCTTTGTAAATGAGCTAAACCTGATTTAGAGTGTGTATCTAGGTCATAACAGGACTAAATGGATACCCTGTGGTTAAGACAAAGTTTATGTGTGCCAAACCCATCCCTGCTTTACCCTTTCAAATCTCTGTCATCAGCTTCTCTGGGTGCTTGTAAACACACATCCCTCTACAGATGAAGTGAAATAGAGTGTTTAATACATGTTTAATAATTTTCTACATGTCTAAGATGAATGTAAAGCAAAACTGCTGTTGTTATCAAATCCTGTCACTGCTGTTCCACTTCAATATCAGAGGTATGTATAATAAAGCACTTAGGACCAATGTGCCACAGGGAGTGAGTACTCCTGGACAGATTGCTCAAATTTTAACATAACAGTGTGTGAAATATCATGTCCACCACACCTGCCATGTTTTCAGGAACAAACATTCACTAGCTGAGTTGAGGGGGCTCCCTTGTACTGCTACAGAGATTAGCATGGAATGCCCACGCTGGCCTTCCAAGCACCACTCATTCTTTTCCATCTAAGAACTTTGAATAAAATATACCGAGAAGAAGCTAATGTATAATACAAGAAACCTGTCGTGGCTTGAACCCTAACATAAACCAACTCTCTGGACCAGCGTGGAGGTGCGAGAATAATTGAAACACAGTTCACACAGCAATATCGGAAGGGAGTCTCAGGGTTCATTCCAATCCTGAAGATTGCTCTCGTTCATTTATCCACCAAGGTAAACTGAGGGGGAAGTTCATTAGTGTTCTGTTTCCAGGGTAGAAGGACTAAAGTCATGTTCACAGCTCTGCCACTAGCTTGGAACTGACACCTCTTCTCAGGCGATCTCCATAATTCCAAAGAAAGGAGCAGCCATATCCTGAGCTCCGGAGACAGCCCCATCTAAAGATGCTTTCGGCACCTCTGTTGCTATTATGGCTTGAGAGGCTGGCTGCTGATACAATACAGAAATATGTGGCCTGTATATTATTGCCCCACAGAAACCATAAAGCACAGATTACATTTAAAACTAGAATCTCCAAGGTGAGTGTTAGTGAAAATATGGAGTAAAATCTTTCCACAGTGGAAGATCAAAATCAGACACCCTTGTCACATAGAACAAAATTCCTGGTCATCATTCACTGAGCTGGTCTGGAACACTTTCTGTGTGTACCACCTTCACTCTGAGGATGAAGTCCTTTCTTTTCTATAATGCATCTGGAGAATACCAGACATCATAAAATTTACTTTTCTCCCTCCCACCTTTCTAGTATGAAAAGGAGAAAAGAGGGATCTTAATGGAGGGAGAATAGAACACATGGTAAAGGAAAGGGAAGAGAATAATGAGGAATTTAACTGCAGAGAGTAGTGGAAGTGTAAAGCTGGGGGTTGGAGCAAGAAGACAATCATATCCCAGAAACCATAAACTGCCAAATAAAAAGGCCAGTGCCAGGTATGGAATACCTTTTCTCAAAGTTGTTGAGCAGAAGTGTCCCAGAGACTCCCTCCCCACAATGATACAGGCTATTGCCACTGCCTTTGTTTGCTCATTAGAACTTGACGGTAAGACTGTACTGCTGAGAATCCCATACACAATGACCACATGGCATGGAGAAATCAAGTTGGTACTGATGACTAAATGTCATCCCTTCTTTAACGCCTTCATATTGTCCAGTGATGCCATACTAGTTGCCTTCTAAGATCAAAGTGTCAGCAATAGGTTCTTACCACTAATTGAGTAACTGAGAGTATTAGCAATAACCTGTATTGTTTTCAGGGTCTCTCAGAAACCCGTAAGCAACAATCAAAGGGATGTAGCTCATTCTTATCACAGAGATTTTTGTTTGATAACTTATGGATTCTAGGATCAACATTATCCCTCCTTGGAGAGTAACTTGATTGTCGTTTATCCTAAAATAATTATTGATGATGCACTTTGGATTAGATGCTCAGTTATTTCTCTTTATAATAAAATTCCTAAGTCTCCCACGTATTATATCTCAGAGAACCCTAAAACATACTTAGGTCACAATATCTCAACAAGTATCATTAGATTAATAAGACATAATAAAGAAGTTTCAAAAGAAGATGCAGTTCAGATTCAGAGTAGCATGGTTAAAAAGTGAGAAGTCATGTTCTAATCAACTACGAGTCACAATTAGAGAGAAAACCTCTTACCTTCCTGGCCTCATAAAACAAACTTCTTCACTTACTCTGGCAACTCTAGTTTCCTTGAAAGAGGAGCTTACATGAAGATCTAGTTGTGAGGAAACAGAGATGCACAGAAGATTTGGATGTGCCATGTCACAACCATGCTAGCCTTCCAGAAGTCTCAGTAGAACTAAGTCCATGGCCCATAGAAGGCTTAGTGATGTTCTCCTATCCTTCTTTTTCTGCTGTTCACTCACTGATGATACGAAAGGCAGCCTTTACTCTTAAGCTCTGAAGGACCTGACGCCTTTCTCTCAGGCTCTCCTTTCCTTCTGCTTCATGTGTTGCCATCATCTTCAAGAATTCCTCTGCCGAGTTGCTGAGGAATCCCATCTGGACGGGTGAGTGTGTGCTATCCAGGGGTAGAGTGTCCTGGAAGAGAGCACAAACCCCCCTCCCCCAGCTCTTTCTGCAGGAGTGTCTTTCTTTTGCACGACCCAGCCCCCCCAGC
>NC_022012.1:57747663-57779811 GCF_000317375.1 Microtus ochrogaster
AAAAAAAAAAAAAAAAAAAAAAAAAGAATTCCTCTGCCCTGTGGATGAACTGTCTAAACTCTCAGCCCCAGTAACAAATGACTCCTGCTTTCTTCTCTTTCCGCCCCAGGCTAGCCTTGAACTTGTGATCTACCTGCCTCTACACTCTGGGTGCTGTTAGCAGGTGTCACATTAATTGCAGCTGACTGGACCAGAGAAAAGGCTCCTTGGGTAGGACCTGCCAACAATCTTTGCATCTGCTGTGGACTGACAACCGTAAGTGCTACAGTTCAAAAAACTTAAACTGTATATCTAAACTCTATTCTCAGAGTGCAACATTCCTTCTTCCTCTTTCTCCCTTGTTGCACAAACAATAAAAACCCAGACACAGATATTCGGGTTCAAGTAGAAGATCAGAAAAGCAAAGTATCCAATCACTAGAGAGACCTTTGACTTTTACCAAATCTTCAGACCGAAAGGGCAAGATCCTGTCTCCGTGAATCCTCAGACTCCGTACTCCAGTGAGTTACTGTCTCTTCCCCTTTATAGTTTACTCTCTGCTTAGCCATATTGCTCCTGTCTCCACCTCCCTATTGCTGGGAATAAAGGTGTGTGACTCCCAAACACTGGGACTAAAGGTGTGAGCCACCATCACCTGGATCTGTTTCTGGTTCTATCTTGTGTAGGCCAGGGTAGCCTTGAACTCACAGAGATCCATCTGCCCCTGTCTCCAAAATCCTGGGATTAAAGGTACGTGTCACTACTCCCTGGCCTTTAGTGGCTTACCTTTGCCTTCTGATCTTTAGGCAAGCCTTAGTTATTAAAATACAAATAAAAGAACTCTACACTTCCTTTCCTTCATTGGCCTTACAGGCCACATCCCAGGACCACTCAGAAAGTCCATCTCTAAACAGATTTTTGGTTGCTTTTGGCTTCTTCAGTAAATACATTTTAAAGCAACAAATATGTGGCATGGATATAGCCTATATTCCACAAAAAGGACAGGCCCTCAAATGCATCTTTTGCCGGAAACCAGTCATTTAGGGAGCAAAGCTTCTCTGCATAAGGTGAAGTGGAGACAGCAATTCCACTGTTCCTTTCTTGCTTCCTTTTTAATTTTGAATAACAGCTTAGAATGCTAGTGGTGGGAAGCATTAAGTGATAATTGCTCATATAAATTGCTACTTTTGATTTAAGGTGAAACATCCATATTAATAAACTCACTATTTTTAATAGGTGAGATATGGAACAACTAATCTCAGTATATTCAAAGAAATAAACAAACAATATTGGATTATAACTATATTTGTGTCCAATAAAAACGTGTTAATATGTGTCCTACAACGTGGGACTAAAAAAGACTTGACAGGTGCTCTTGGTTGTTGTTAGAGAATGTCATAGAAAGCATCAATTTGGTTTTAATTGATTCAGAAAATTATTCAGAACAAACATGATTATTTGCTAGCAATAACAGGACACAAAGACAGGATAAAGGTAGGCTGAAGTGCATTAGAATTTCTTTCATTACACTGACTCTGGTGATTTCTTTTAAGTTACGGATAAAGCACAACACAACAGCTATTAAAGCTGTAGCAATACATTCTCATCCTTATGGAAAAAGAAAGGATTAATCATATTTAATTTGCATTTTATTGCTAGAGTTGCCAAATACAGAGGAAATAATTAGCATTATTTTCTGTAGTTATTCAGAGTATCTCTTGAATTAATTATCGTCCAAAGCATAGAATTATTCAGGCAGAGTCTGTGCACCTGGCTTCCCCCAACCAAGTGTTCTGTACAGAATGATTCACGCTCCACTTCAGAAGGCTCACAGCAAGCTCTCCTCATTATTTTATTTGAGGACATTTTCCATTTTTCATTAACTCACCAAAATAAATAATAAACTTATGTTCCTTTATTTCTTTGAATTCCTAACAAAACACCCTTCTGGATGACAAGGATTCTTCCTGAAAATGATTTCTGCAACACTCAGGCCTCTGGTTTCTCACTAAAGAAGCAAAAGAAAAGAGGAGCTCTAAGCCAGTGATTGTTTAAGTTTGATGGAGATATACAACTCACAGCTAAAAAACTCTCCTGGATTTCGCAAATAGTGAGGGTGGGGTCCTAGGTGCATGGAAGCTCAATATGCTGCAACACGCAGCAAAACTCTGGAAACTGCCAAACTCAGGAATGCATCATAACCCTGTAGTTTATGGTACAGGATTCCTCAAGGGTGTTCAGCCAAAAGGACTGAAAACAGGAATAGAAAAGGCATTTTAACTAAGACCTGAGTGCACAATTACTAGTGACAGGAACAATTCACATGACCATCCACTGGGAAAAGCATAGTGTGCTCCAACAGTGATGCCCCATTAGAGTATAACTGAAAAGAAATAAAGAAAATTACATAAATATAAATGAATAAATAAATATAAACAAGCCAAGAAAAAGAATAGTACCTTAAATATTAGATGGAAATACAAGCCTGAAAATGATTTTTTTAAAAAAAAATAGCCATGAGGATAAAAGTGAAGACAATTCAATCTACATAATCAGTGACACAAAAGTGTACCCACCAGAAAAAGTGATTGAATGTAAAAATTAGGCAGACATTGACTTGCAAAAACCGCACACATAAGTAATGAAAATCGGATCATGGTGAAATGAGTAAAATATATACAAAATTCCAAAATGAAAATAGAAATGTACAACATCAATAGAAAATCCTTCAGAACAAGTGTTAAAGAAATAGAGCAAATAATGAAGAGATAACTTTAGAATGGACAAATAAATCAAAGTGATGGGGAAATATGATAAATATAAATAATTGGAGCTATAAGTCATAAAGCCTTTTCATTTCAAAAGATAGACTTTTAGATATTATATTCTCAAATGTAAAAAGAAATAAAAATACTGAATTAAGAACTCATTAGATTCATCAAAAATTTCAATACAAAGTTGTAAACTCTAAAACCACATAGACACAAACAATATCAGATCCAGCATGTATTTATATATTTGTACACACACCATATATATAAGCTATCAGGTAGTGGGGGTGAGTGGGAGATATTAGAACTAGAGGCAAGGAAGGAGCTGGAAGTATGTACTTGGTAAAGGCTAGAGGGAGGATAGGGAAGGGGAAAGTTATGTAATTCTTCTTTAATTAAAATATTTTCTTCTGTTAACATATCAAAGTATATTTTTATTTAAAAATAATTGAAAATATTTTTCTTTTTTATTGATTTTATTGAGCTATACTTTTTTTAATTAAAAATTTCTGCCTCCTTCCCACCTCCCTTTTCCCTCCACCTCCCCCACTCCCCACTGCCCTCCCCCTTACTCTCCAGTCTGAAGAGCAGTCAGGGTTCCCTGCCCTGTGGGCAGTCCAAGGTACTCCGCACTCCATCCAGGTCTAGGAAGGTGAGCATCCAAACAGGCTAGGCTCCCACAATGAGAGCTTGGGGGAATGGAATGGTTGGGATAATGAGCTATACATTTTAATCTGCTCCCCTAACTTCCTCTCTCATTCCCTTAAACCCTCCCCCAAGGTCCCCATGCTCCCAATTTACTCAGGAGATCTAGTCTTTTTCTACTTCCCATGTAGATTAGATCTATGTAAGTCTCTCTTAGTGTCCTCACTGTTGTCTAAGTTCTCTGGGATTGTGGTTTGTAGGCTGGTTTTCTTTGTTTTATGTTTAAAAACCACCTATGAGTGAGTACATATGATAATTGTCTTTCTGTGTCTGGGTTACTTCACTCAAAATAATGTTTTCTAGTTCCATCCATTTTTTTCTGCAAAATTAAAGATGTTATTTTTTTCTGCTGTGTAGTACTCCATTGTGTAAATGTACCACATTTTCCTTATCCTTTCTTCGGTTGAGGGGCTTTTAGGTTGTTATATGGCAAACAATGCTGCTACGGACACAGTTTAGAGCATGTGGCATGATTGAGCATCCATGGTTTTCTTCAGTTTTTTTGGTAAGGAAACAGATGGTCATACCGACATACAGTAATTTGCTTATTATTGCTATACAGACTTGATCATCTTAAAAAGTTACTATTAATGATTTGAAAATATCATTTTATATTTAACAAAGTAAAATCTATTTTTATTTATTTTTATTTATATTATAGGTGTTTAAGGACACAAGTATATCATGATACTTGTACTGAGAGAGGTCAGAGGACAACTTGTAAGGGTTTGTTTTCTCTTTCTACCATGAGGGGCTTGGGACATAAACTCAGTTCACCAAGGTTGATGACAAGTTCCTCTCTGAGCCATCTTGCAAAGTAATCTGCGTTCTATCAAGAACTAAGAATGTATATTTCTGTAATTTTATTTCAAAATTGTACTAAGAATTTCATATATGCATATAATTTATTTCATTTCTATTTTTAAAGGAACTTGTTTAGATGTAAAATAAAAATAATAAATTTAAACACAAAAATTATATAATTCTACTCTTGGACTTTAAGATATTAATCTCAAGTTCATTTAATATAAAATCAAAAAGATTTTCCACTAAGATTCAGGTACAATTATGGAATATTCCCGTAGTTTCTATCCCACCCATTCCCACAGCCATTCAGTCCCAACGAAACACACAGAGGTCTACATTAATTATAAACTGGTTGGCCTATTATCTCTGGCTTCTTTTTTTAACTCGTATAACTTACATTAACGCATAACTCTTGTCTGTGTTAGCTACATGGCTTGGTACCTTTTATCAGTGAGGCATATCTCATCTTGCTTCCTCTTGATCTGAATGACAACTGCAGACAGCCTTTCCTTTTTCCAGAACTCTCCTGTTCTGGTCATCTGCCTATAATTCCTGTCTGGCTAATGGCCAATCAGCATTTTATTAAACCAATAAAACTAACAAATCTTTACAAGGTACAAGACTATTGTCCCACAGCATATTTCTTTACACTGTGTGAAGATATGCCACTGTGATTGGTTTAATAAAGTGGTTGACTGACCAATAGCTTGATAAGATAAGGTTAGGGATAGAGCCAAACAGAGAATGCTGGGAAGAAGAATGGTGGAGTCTGAGGAGTAGCAAGCAAGATGCAGAGGAAACAGGAGATAAACTTGCCCTGCTAAAAGAAGAAATCACCAGGTGACAGAGGGTAGAATTTAAGAGTTAGCTAGTAACCAGCCTGAGCTATTGTCGAGTGTTTGTAATGAATATTGTCTCTATGTTCATTATTTGGGAACTGGCAAAGTAGAATGAAAAGTCCATATATACACAAGATTTAGGTATTAACATATAATAAAGACAACAACACTAAATTTGTGCCAAAGCAGTGTAAGAACTGATAGAGGTATCAATGATTAAACTGTGTCTATGCTGAAACTAAGTATATAATGAGAAGCATCACAATCTAGGAAAAAAAGTGACAGCAGCTAATCACTGCACACAGCATTCTGTATACTTCCGAGATACAGCAAATAACTGAGCATTTCAAACTAAGAGACAGATCAGATCCCTAGCAGTATGAAAAACTGAGTGAACAAATTATCTTCCCAAATAGAATGCCTCAAGTTATTAGGCACCTATTTCTTCTTTTCAGACACATGAAGACACAGTCCTAATATTGTTTTAAAAAGAACCACCTGGCAAACAAGGTCACGTTGGAGGGTACCATAGTAAGAAAGACCAAATGACTAATGATCGTCTGTGTGAGAGAGCATCCAAGAAGGGAACTCTCTCTCCCTTGACTGTCTCCTCAAAGTCATCTTCACTCCTCAACACCAGGTAGACTGTTGACTGCAAAAGGAAGCTTTTTTGTCTTTTGTTTTCTCTTTTTTCTTTATGTGTGTGTGCGCGTGTGTGTGCATGTGTGTATGTATATGTGTTGATATGTCTATACAATCTGGGCCATCAGACAGAACTCTCAATACACAAAGAAATCTAAAGATTCAAAGAGCAAGTGATTGACTTCTTGTTGGTTTTACTTGGCTTCCTGTGGTTAGAAAAAATACATTTTTGATAATCTAGCAATCAACAGCTTGGAAATGTAGTTTATGTATGCATTAAAAATCTAAACAGGTTGTTCTATTCCTTGAGGCTCATTAGACACACTTTCTAATAGCATCTCTACTCCACAGGTAGGGGAGGACTGGAAAGATATCAGATACCTTTTCAACTTTACAATATCATCAATATAATCTTTGCTTTTATTTTTCTCAAATGTCATAAAGCTTATGGAATTTACTCATTTATATTTAAAGATAATTATACTTTGATTAATTCATCACATGATTTAGAATGTGAACTAAAATCCTTTCCAATTTATTTGGTTGTAATCTCATCATCCTTTAACATAAGATTTCAATTTGCAAATCCAACATCTTTACTGATATTCAGAGATTGTGAGAATGTCAAGGTTAGTGAAGTAACCCTTAAGACACTCTCTAAACTAAGTGATCATAAATGTTCATTAAGCCATCCTTCTGAAAGTTTAAGTTTGTGGAAATCTCATTGCCTATACTTATCTATCGGAGAGCTACTGCATAAGTCAGATTTGCTGGGTTCTATAGTGTGCCACAGACATTTTCCTAAACTGAACCTTTCCATGGATTTCCAGGACCAGGAGTCTGGAGAATACCTTTGATTCCAACCACCAGATCCCTGTCCTCTATAGCATCGTGACACCCACAGCTCTTAAAATGTGTTTCTAAACATCTCTGTTTCTTGGAAGAGACTACAGAAGAGGTAAAGTGTTTTTAAATGTTTAGCAGCATGCTCTCTGAAGCCATCATGGATTAGCAATTGTTCTTGGAGGTGGTGGAAGGTTTTAAAGTTCAATTGTTTTAATAGATATGGTACATTATTTAGCTATCTGTCTCTCCTGGTAGACTGTATGTAAGAATTAGTTCACATAGCCATTAGTGGTATTCAAAATTGACACTGGTAACTTTAATTCTATTTTTTCTTCAGTAAGCAGCTTTAGGTTACTAACTATACTAACTACTTCTTTCTACTATATTCATGTATTCACTTTTTTTTGAGGCAGGTTTCTCTGTGTAGAGCTCGCTGTCCTCAAACTATCCCCAGCTCTAGAGAGCTATCTAGAGCTAGCCTTATACTCACAGAGATCTAGCAGCCTCTACCTCCCAAGCACTGGGATTAAAGTGTGTGCCAACAGTGCCCAGCATTTTTCACTCCTTTTAATATCAGAGATATTAAGTAGTTCATCTCTTTTGTATATATGAACTGAATCGCTCTCTTATTTTCCTCATTTTCCACACTATGGATAGGCTGCCCGGTACTATCATAAGCCCCTGTTGCTCTAACCTCCCATACTGTATTATATAACTTGCTAATTTCTGGTATGTTAGCTCACTTTTTATGCCTTCCTGGGTGATATATAAATATGAGAGAGAGAGAGAGAGAGAGAGAGAGAGAGAGAGAGAGAGAGAGAGAGAGAGAGAGAGAGGTGTCTCCAAAGAGTTAGGGGTGAGTGTCTAATATACCCCTCTGTTACTAACTACTTGTTCAATTAGGAAATGAGCAAATGCATAATTTCAACTCTTTAAAAGTTACTAAGATCTGTTTGTCGTCCAGAAAAAAAAATCTACCTCAGTGCCTGTTCTTTTGCTCTTAAAAATAACTACTCATTCCACTGATTGATGAACTACTCCAGAAATAACACTGAGGTCAAGCTGGTTAAAAACATTGTTCAGCTCCTCCAAAGTATTTATTGATTTTTCCATTTACTGTATTATCAATAACTAAAAATGAATACCAAAATATTTAAGAACTAGAGACTCATCCAATTCTACTGTAGTTTTACCAAATTTTGTTTTATATGTTTTACTTTTTCATGGCTTGCCAGGTGCTTACACTTTTAAGAATACATCTTCTTGGTAAACACAATCATGTTCTGGGAATTGAAAAGAAAAAAGCCCTTCCTATAGGCAGTTGGTCAGGCCAAAGCTCACGGACATCAGTGTATTCTCACAGAATCAGTAGCCAGGACCCCCAGCACTGAGGTTATAAAAGAAACTTTACTAATTTGTGAGCTAAAGAATAAAAACCCCAAAGTCCCAACTTGTCAAGATTCCGGCTAACTGCAAGCTCCTCTTTTTCACCTCTTGAGTCTTCCTTTCTCTTGGAAGGTTTTAGCAAACTTTCTTGAGTGTGGACACTTTTAACTGACCCATGGACCATTCACAACACTACATTATAGACATATTAAACCAGATTCATCCTAGCTCAAATCCCAATTTACATACAGACAGGACCAAATTGGTCCATTTTCACGAAAAAAAAATAACTCCAAAGAAATGTTAAAATGCTACTACTTGGTAATTTATCTTTGAGGCCTGATTCTGGGATGATAATTCTACTTCTGAATAAAGCTTGTTTGCTTACAATAGTTTTACTGTTCTTGTTGGTCATTCTTGATTGTGGGTCAGTGTATCTCTGCTCTGATCAAGGACAAGAACAACCCTACAACACTTTATTCCTACCGTATATCTTATTACATATATAAAATATATGTAATCTAATCTGTAACACACAAACACACACATATATGCATATATATATATGCATCTGAAGCATTTTTCTTTGGACTATGTTTATAAAATGTACCAATACATTTGTTTGAATAATTAAAAATTCTATAGCTTCCTCTTTAAATTTTGTGTTGTTAAAAAGTCTTAAATAGACTTATAACCCTTCCATTATTCCAGGAGTCTATTGTGAGTCTATGATTTCTTGGTCTTAGGGGTGGCTGGTAAAACATCCACATCTGAAAAAAAAAGTCTAACAAATCTTACTTAATATTAATCTCAATATATAAAAACTCCTAAGGTCAAAGGCCTTTTTGTGGACCTAAAGCATTTAAGATGACAAAAAGTACTGATGGTGCTGTTATTCTAACCAATGGAAGAATTGCAGGACTGTAGACTAAACTCTGGATGAGAAGCTGCTTTCTTGAATGACAGGATGAATACAATCCGGAGAAGGACTGGTATGTTGTTCCAGTGTACAAAACTTGTTGACTTGTCAAGCATCCTTTAACTTACACATTACTAAATTCCTACCAATGGACCTGGTTACCAGATGCCCAAGCCAAGCTAAGATGCTCTATTTACTACCATAGCTCTAGCTATGGTCAATACTGTCAATACTCATTGTTAATTCTTGTCACCACGGAAATACTTCCAGATATAAAACACTAACCAGCAGGTTCCAGCAGAGGGGACCCTGTCTATAGTCAAACAAACATGGAGAACAGACCAAACCAGGGAAAGGATTAAAGAATGAGCAGAAGTATGGCCAGCAATGTCAAATGTGAATGAGCCTCTCCAGCACCATGGCCTGAAGCTGAGCCCAAAATTATGAGTTCTGTCCCCTCAGATTCACATGAAGGCCTTCAGTGCTTTGATTGCCACACATGCACAGGAGGTCACATGTCTTGCATACATACACGCGTGAAAATTTACATACATACACACTCTCTCTCACACACACACACACACACACACACACACACAAAGACACAGACACACAGGGTAAAGATTTAAGAAATATGAACATAAAGAAAACCACAGACCAAATTAACGAATAAAAATAGAAGCAAAGCATTAAACAAAATACTTTCAAATCAAAATCATGAGTACATTAATAATATAATAAAAAGAGTTCATGAATTTGAGAGGGAATAAGAGGGCATAGGATGGGTTGGAAAGTGAGAATATGTAATTATTTTTAACTAAAGAAAAAAATTTTAATAAGACAATAACACACTAAGAACAATTTAGTTTCCTTGTGAGGAATACATAATTGATTCAATATTAACAATAATTGAAGTACATTACAATGGTATACTTAAGAACTGAAACCACATGGACATTTTGATAGATGCAGAAAAATAATTTGACAAGGGAAAACATTATTTTATGACAAAAGTCTTGAAGAGATTAAAAATAGATAGGATATATCTCAACATAATAAAAGCTATATTTATTCAACATAATTTTAAATGAAGATGCTGGAGCATTTTCTCTAAGATTTGTAATGAGACAAGCATCTCTGCTCTTTTAATTCAATCAACATTCTGCTTAAATTCTAAACAAAACCAATTAGACAAAAGTAAGATATATTCAAGAGATTAAACTATCCCTATTTGAAGTGAAATTATTCTAATTTTAAAAAACCCATTCTTTATTTTGTCTCCTTGAACACATTGCTATGAATTCTATTCTATATTATGGATTGACTGATGAATGACTGAACAAAAGCTCTGAGATCTGCAATATCATTAAAAGATTAAATATGTTGGAAGATCACAGTTTCTCTTTGATACGATAAGCCAGTTGTTTCTTGCTCAGATTTATACTTATGATTATTTTTCTTTAGTGTCTCATATTAAAAATATTTATTTTGCTGGTGTAGCTTACCCTACTAATGTAGAAAATTAGTTACCTTTTTTAGGTATATGTATGTATAAACATGCCATATTAAGAATATTACATGATTATTTTTATCAATTAATTGGTTAGTTTTATTTATACTAACCACAAAATAGATATCTACAAGGAAAACGCAACATAACCTTTGAGTTTGTTTCCTACTATGCTTTTATTCTAAATATTAAATATATCATTATGTAGAAATTTTATGTACTTTGTAAACACTAGGTCTCTGAGAACTATTTCATATGAGTATGGATATGCTACTCAGAATTCAGATCTTACCCATCCTTATCAGTGTTTCAAATGTACTTTTCATTTAATAGTTTGGCTGCTGTTCCTGAAAACATGCTGAGTAGATGGCAGTGTGAACTGCTTCTAAGGAGAAAAACATTTCTGGAAAAAACTCATCTTCTACCAATATACTTCTGATATGAATGAAGAATTTTTCTCTTCAGTATAAAGTATTATAAGACAAAAGCCATGGGTGTTCACTCATAAAACATGCAAATTTAAACATAGTAATATTTCTCATGTATTCCTTCAGATTCTATAAAATTTTGAAGATAGTTTTTAATCATGTGTACCCTGGAAGACTGTTAGGTGTGTACAATGGTTTTTATCTATCAGTTGGCAGAAAATATATTTAAGTATTTCTCTTCCTTGGAGATTTCATTTTCCCTTTTAACTCAACATCATTCCTCCAAAATTTATGAGCAAAGGGATAACAGTCCATCAGGGCCGACAGACATGGCAACCAACAGGCAAGATCTTGCAGCTGAGAGCTCAGATTTTCAAATGAGAAGATAAATTACCAGCGTGAGGCTTTAACCTCTCCAAGACTGTCCCCAGTGACACACGTCCTCCAGCAAAAGCACACGACCTAAACCTACCGAAACAGCACCGCCTAAACTAAACTTCAAATACCAGAGCCTCCTGGGGACATTGAGCACCCAAGCTATTACAAAGATACAATTAACATTCATGTATAAAAATTTTAAATGTAAACACAGTTATTGAATTGTGAGGACAAGTGGTGATTTAAGAGAATGCTTAACTTTCTGAGAAACTGTGTCTTTGTTACATTTCCAATAACAATTTATAAATTCAGGTTGATACCCATCTTTCAATATATAGTACTGTTAGTCTTTTTATATTAAGCAATTCTATCCAGTGCATTTTCCTGTTGTGAAATATTCATGCTCTTTCTGAACACTAATATAGCAACTTTTATAAGGGTCTGTTCAAATATTTTCTCCATAATCATACTGAGCATTGCCCCAGTCTTTCCCAATGGAATTGTCTTAAAGTAAGTATAAAATCAACTGGCTATATGTATAAGGAAGTATTAACAGAATATTAGCCATAGAAAATGATTTTTGATTTTTTATCTTCATGGTCATGTTGTCTATAAATGATGATAGTGTAGCCATATTATTCCAAATGTACAGCAGTCTAACTTGCTAAATGGAAATTATACAAAATAATATATTTTTAAGGTTAACTATAACCATAGAATCAACATAAAAAACAGGTAATGTTTACAACATATATGCATGTATGTGTGCATATGAATTAATAGAAGATAACTTTACCTTCTATTTATTCTTCAGTTCATTTTGGAAGCAGGAAACTAACAAATGTATGCTTATTATAAATTATGGAGCTTACTGGTAGGGTGATGGGGGAGAGTCTTCTGTTTTGTGTTAATTTCACTGGTTAAATAAAGAGACTGCCCTGGCCCTTTAATAGGACAGAAAATTAGGTAGGCGGGGTAAAGAGAACAGAATGCTTGGAGAAAGAAGCTGAGTCAGTGAGTCGCCATGATTCTCACTCCCGACAGCCACAGGTTAAGATCTTCCCTGGTAAGCCACCTCATGGGCTACACAGATTATTAGAAAAGGGTTAGGTCAATATGTAAGAGGATTCCTTTCATTTTTGTATTTAGCTTGATTTTCACTGTTGTATTCATAGATATATTGTTTTCAATATTATTTTGAAAACTTGCATTTTCTTATTACTAGTCTCATATTCTTTAAGATATTTACCAGATTTGTAATAGATATCTTTAAATTATCATAAAATATTTATAATATTAACAATGTCATTATTGTCCATTACTTTATTTTATTTTATGTGTATGGACATTTTGCATGCGTGTTTCTGTACCACGTGTGCACAGTGCCCTACTAGAGCAGAAGAGGATGTCCAATCAATTTGCTGCCTATTGTGAGCTGCCTTATGGGTACTAGGGATTAAAACAAGGAACCCTGGGAGGACATATGGTGCTTTCAGCCGCTGAGCCATCTTTCCAGCACCACTTTGCATTTTATTTCTATTTTCCCCCAAAGGTTAAAAGTTGTACAACCTTGTTTTCTCTTTTACACATCTAGAGATAAGAGACATACTGACATGTTACTGACTTGGTTTTTCCAGTGCAGTCACTTAAGACCTTTTCAAAGATTGTCTCCTATTTCTATCAGCCTACATTTATGCTGCTTCAGTGCTTCCTCAAGTTCAGCACATCCAAACACAATCTTTCTGTTCACACACAAGCATTTATCCATACTAGCCTATTTCAGTGACATTTCCACATCTCTTAATTGGGCAAGTTTTTGTTGTTGTTGTTAAATTTAATCTCTCCACATTAACTTTTCTTTAGAATCTGCTGGCATGCACAATGTATTAAAAGCTGGGAAGAAGTGGCTTCCTGCATCCGAGATCTTCAATTTTGTACCTTTGCATTCCATCTGGCTTCCCATATGCAAGCTCTTCAACTGTGTACTATTAGTGCTCATTCTCTGAGAGTGTGGCACTGACCCTCTAAGCATTAGACGTGACAGACACCATGATCTAAAGTTATCACTCATTGCTTTATCTCCTCTTCACAGTTTAAAGTATATTGTGGTATAATTATATCTTTTATCTTTCCCTCTTTATGCTATTGGTTGTTTTAAAAGAAACTGTTCACTGGAAAATAAGTGGTATAGTGAATCAGGTCCTACACAGGGCACATCCAGGCTGCTTCTGTACACTGTCCTGAGATGTAATATTCCAAACCCCAAAGAATCCATCACTGATTGATTCAGCACACAGCATACTTCCTGGTCTTGATAGCAAATGCAGTCATCCATGCCCTTGTTAGTCTAATTCTGTAATGTGGTAATGGTTTAATTCATGAAAAGTACAGCCCAGGGTCTCTTACTTCAGCCCACTCCCAAGTTTCATGGCTGCTCATTAATTCATTTGTTTAAATTGACTGTACTGTATTCTGCTACTTGCCATTAAAAATGCTGACTTACAGTTTCTTTGTCTTTGATCAATATTTATATTTGGAAGGGTTGCCAAAAGGATTGATTAGGAGAGATCAAGTGAAGTATTTAACACAAATGCCTGTAAACAATTAGCTATTGTTTGCTGCCTTATTTTGTTTTATCTTCTTTCTTTTATTATTTAAATTCACTTTCTTCCCTTAAGTCTTCCCTCCTTTCCTCCTTCATATATATTTTAAACTGCATGTGTTTATGTGTACCAAGTGCAAGCCGATACCCATGGAGGCCAGAAGAGATCACTGAATTCCCTAGAACTGGAGTTACAGGCAGTTGCGAGATGCCAGATACTGGTGCTTGAGCCTGAGTCCTCTGCAAAAACAGTAAGTGGTCTTAACCATTACCCATAAGTCCAGTCCCCCTTTTTATGATGTTAAAGCAGCATAACAGAACACCTAGTTTACATTATGGCTATAGCAGATGTCCTTCTGTAGTTGTAATCAAGTGTCTTATTGACCTAAGGCTTAGTTCTGTATCTATGAACTGGATAAGAAGTATATGTATTTCGTGATGCTACTACAAAATTAAATTAACTACAAAGATGAAATGTTGACATCTCAACTTATTCTTATGCTCCAAATAAATAATTCACTTCAATTAACCTTATTTCCTACAGTGTTGCCTGTGAGATGCCAAACCCATCTTGTCTTCTCAGAACCCCTGGGAAACCTCTTATTATACAACATTGCATTCTGTTAGTCTCTGCTGATTCCACTCAAATCTCTACGTCTTTAAGTTGTTCCTTTGACAGGAAACACTCTGGGGCTTGTGAACTACTATGACCAGTTCTTTGACCTTGGAACTTCTACAAACTGCGCCAGGCATTTATTTCAACATTTTGTTCTTTTCACAGTAGTCAGCTTGACTTATTTCTCCTTTAGATCTGTGACAGCGACTTTGTAAATTTATGTTTCAGAATCCCCAAAACAATTGCTGACTAGAAGATATATTGTATTATCCACTGAACAAGATTAGAATAATAGTTTTAAGATCATTCCATTAAATGTTGAGAAGTCAGAGGTAAATACTTAGCTAAAATACACTTTAAAACTCTAGGACATATTGGAATACTTAAATTAATTTTACTTTTACATATATATATATATATGTCAACTTATCTCTGATTTCCTTTTAATTGTGTTTCTGAATTCTACAGTAAAGATGGTGAGAATAATAGAGTAAACATAACATAAACATAATATCAACGATCAACATCAGAATCTGGGAATGGCTTATATTCCTTCTACATGTTTGTGGAGGTAAAATAAAACTCTGTACAGATAAAAGGGCTGGGCGCCCTGGTGTGAAGTCTAGCTGCAGAGTGGAATTACCAGGAATGTGTTTGCAATATTGATACCCACTATCCCACTTCAGAGACTTCTGTTTAATTAGTTGGTTAAAAGAACCATTCTCTATTTCGGATCCTGTCAGGTCCACCTTTTTCCTCTCTTCACTATTTCACTTTCTATCACCGTTGGGGATATTAAACCTATTCATCTAAACCTTCCTTTCCTAAGACCAACATAACCTTGTTTGGTACAGTAAAAAGGAAACAAACAAACAAAACATAAAACCCCTACTGGTTGAAGTACCCTTTTATAATTAAATAATCAGTAATATTCACACATATTAGAGATGATGCAACAAGTGAAACATTACCAAATCTATACATCAATACGGAGAGAAGAAAAAAGAGAAAGAGCAAGGCTAGAAGCTGATAGTTGGGTTGGGCACAAGTTAATGAGTTATAGTTTCAAGTTCCATGTACCTGACTGACGGCTCCCAGGTCATCCACAAAGCTGTTCACTTCTGATAGCAGTAGCAATATAATAGGCTTCCTCAGCAAGCTGCACCTTCCTAGGGTTACTAGACTCTGGGAGACGTGATGCTGCACCTGGAACTACAAATGAAAATGAGTGAGAGTCTATGTTCTAATCGCATCGGCGTATTTATAGACAGCTTCTATGACTTTTGTTTCTAAGGTAAATGGTGTACCATGTACGAGATGTTAACTTACTTTTGGGTTAGTACTGAGAAAGACTGTGAAAAAAATTGTGGTATATTTACTATGGTTTTAAGGAGCAGTCGAGGGTTTTAAAGGTATGACAGCATGCTAAGATGAAAGAGGTTGAACTGTCAGAAAGTTTGAGTTTAGAATAGGTGAATAAGGAAAATAAGAAAACTTATTTTTTTAGTCCCCACTTGATAGAAGACAGATACACAGACATATAAAGAAGTAGTTTTATTTTTTTTCTAATAAAAAATGTATTTACTTAGAAGCACTCAGAATGTCAACAAAACAGCTGCAATTTGTTTTGCAACTACAGAGTGGTATTCAGTTAACAGAACAACAATTATCTTCATATATGCTGCATCAGAGACAACAGAAGATGAAAAAAAACAAAACAAAAAAACTACCGTCCCCATATATAACTAATTTATGCTATGCACCAACAAGAACCTGCTTTAAATTTCCATGCCAATTTACAACCCCCAGACTGTACCAGGCAAGGTTAGTAGCTATTGAAAATACCACTAGGCCAGGGCTATCTAAAGACACATTCGGTAGTGTGTTAACTATACAAAAAAAAAGACACTGTACAGTTTAAAAACAAATCTTTTTTTCTTTTTTTTAATTTATTTATTTATTAAAGATTTCTGTCTCTTCCCCGCCACCGCCTCCCATTTCCCTCCCCCTCCCCCAATTAAGTCCCCCCCCTCCTCAGCCCGAAAAGCAATCAGGGTTCCCTGTCCTGTGGGCAGTCCAAGGAACTCCCACCTCCATCCAGGTCTAGCAAGTTGAGCATCCAAACTGCCTAGGCTCCCACAAAGCCAGTGCGTGCAGTAGGATCAGAAACCCATTGCCATTGTTCTTGAGTTCTCAGTAGCCCTCATTGTCCACTATGTTCAGAGAGTCTAGTTTTATCCCAGGATTTTCCAGACCCAGGCCAGCTGGCCTTGGTGAGTTCCAGTAGAACATCCCCATTGTCTCAGTGTGTGGGTGCACCCCTCGCGGTCCTGAGTTCCTTGCTTGTGCTCTCTCTCCTTCTGCTCCTGATTTGGATCTTGAGATTTCTGTCTGGTGTTCCAATGTGAGTCTCTGTCTCTGTCTCCTTTCATCACCTGATGAAGGTTAAGGGAATATACCCAAGAGAGGCCTTATCATACATCAAAAGTATATGCTCTACGATGTTCATAGCAGCATTGTTTATAATAGCCAGAACCTGGAAACAACCTAGATGCACTTCAATGGAAGAATGGATGAAGAAAGTATGGAATATATACATATTAGAGTACTACTCAGCAGTAAAAAACAAGGACTTCTTGAATTTTGCATACAAATGGATGGAAATAGAAAACACTATCCTGAGTGAGGTAAGCCAGACCCAAAAAGAGGAACATGGGATGTACTCACTCATATTTGGTTTTTAGCCATAAACAAAGGACATTGAGCCTATAATTAGTGGTCCTAGAGAAGCTAAATAAGGAGAACCCAAAGAAAAACATATAGGCATCCTCCTGAATATTAAAAACAAATCTTACACAGCCTTACATTTCAATTTTTTTTCTTTAAAAAAAGTGAGTTGTGTACAGGGGAGTTCAATGCTTTATAGACAAGAAAAAAACTGCACTAGAACCAAGTTATTCATTATCATCATCTTCTTCCTCGTCTTTGTCTTCCTCTTCTTCCTCCTCTTCATCCTCTTCATCTTCCTCATCATCTTTCTCTTCCTCCTTTTTCTTGCTCTTTTCTGCCTTGACCACCCCCTTTTTCGCTGCATCAGGTTTTCCTTTAGCTCTGTAAGCAGCAATATCCTTTTCGTACTTCTCCTTCAGCTTGGCAGCCTTCTTTTCGTAGGGCTGCTTGTCATCTGCAGCAGTGTTGTTCCACATCTCTCCCAGTTTCTTTGCAACACCACCAATGGATAAGGCAGGGTGTTCTCCTTTGATTTTGGGGCCATACTCAGAACAGAACAAGAAGAAGGCCGAAGTAGGCCTCTTGGGTGCATTGGGTCCTTGAACTTCTTTTTGGTCTCCCCTTTGGGGGGGATGTAGGTTTTCATTTCGCTTTCATAACGAGCCTTGTCAGCCTTGGCCATGTCTTCAAATTTCCCCTTTTCTTTAGCAGACATGGTCTTCCACCTTTCTGAGCACTTCTTGGAGAACTCTGAGAAGTTGACAGAAGCATCTGGGTGCTTCTTCTTGTGTTCCTCCCGGCAAGTTTGCACAAAGAATGCATACCAGGACATTTTGCCTCTAGGTTTCTTAGGATCTCCTTTGCCCATGTTTAGTTGATTTTCATCCACGAGGCAGAGTCGTCCAGTGCCCGTCCGGCTCTCACTTGCCCCGACGCTGTCTCTATGGAGCTCAATGTACTGCAATGGCTGTGAGAGCGGGAGCCAGCAAAGAAGTAGTTTTAAAAGGTGATGAGTGCTTTGGTGTGTCCCACTCCCACAGTGAAGCCGACAGAGTGGTAGACACACTTCCCTATTTGACAGGAGTCAGGCTTTATAGTATGTGGAAAACAATACTGGACAGTCTGAGTTTCTCTTTGTTACTCTTTTAATTACTTCATTTATTTATCTGTCCTGTCTGTCTGTCCATTTGTCCATCCACCTGTCTGTCCGTCTATCTATTTATTATGCATGTACATGTTTGTATGTCTATGTGCATGTGTGTGTGTGTAAAGGTGTCAAATGCACAAGCACAGGTCAATGGAACACTTGTGAGAGTTGATTCTCTCTTCGCATGTTTGGGTCCCAGGGATCAAACTTAGGGTATTTGGCTCACTAGCAAGCTCTTATCCACTCAACCATCCTGCCAACCATCACTACTAAGACAAACAACATGTACTATTAAAGTATCTACAGATACATTTCAGGGTGATACTTTAATACTACATACTATTTTAGGAAGCTCACAATGACAGTAATAAGGATCAGATTACAGAGCTACTGAAAATATGTATTATAATTATGGAACATATAATTTATATTTCATAGCAGCCTAAGCTAACCTAATTATGGAAACATACTATCACAGAGATACATAGTTATTTTCTTATCATTGTTTATTAACAATATAATTGGTTTAGATTCAGATTGCTCATAAGAAAATAGTACTACTTGTAAGCTTAAAATGTTTATAACATTCTCATCTTTGCAGCTAAAGAGAAACCTGCCCTTTTGTGACCTCTAAGAGATTTCAGATGGTTATTTTGTTTTAAGTGATGCTTTAATTGTGTGTGTACTTTTCTCCACATTTTAATTCTTTAGTTAGCATGTTCAAGTGGAAAAAAAAATCACAGAAAACAAAAGAGATTTTGGAGTAGTCGTAAAGCGGTGATGCCCGAGATAAGGTTACATTAGAGCCTATCATCTGCATCCAATCTCAGCATGGCTGTGTTCAGAGCTTGTATGAGCACTCCTAAGCCGTTTGTGTCACCGCTTCCACACATGCAAAACAACTGTGAAGGGAACTGCTTAGAACTGTTAAGCACAATAAAAAGGCTTAGCATAGTGTCACATACCTAGTAAGGTGCCGAATCAACAACACAATGCTATAATTCATAACAATAATATAAAAGCACTGATGGTTATGACACAAATTTAATTTATTGGCTATTGGAAAACTAAATGCTATGAATAAAATTTTTATGGAATGAATGTAATCCTGCTAGAGAACGATGCTGAGAATACAATTTCAAGAGCTACTACTCAGACTTAATGAAAAAAGGCTATATAACTCTTAGTGCAGTTTACAATTTTGTAAATATTATTTTTAAATAACCTCTAAGTATCCAAAGTTATAATCGAAGTTTCTCTTTTTTGATACATAATGGAACCTTTTTGAAAGGCTGATATAGAGGTCAGAATTATCAACAATGTAACATTTTAGGTAACTATGAAACTATACATCTATGAAAGGCCTAGATAAACACTCATATGAACCTTTCTTTTCCTATTGAATCTTCCTTTATTTCAGGAACCTAAGGAGTTGGAAACTATCTCTTCCAAAATGCCTTTGAAGTGAGAATGAGCTGAGTTGTGCTGTTGCGATGGGCTCACTGAACCCCTGAATTGAAAGTGTTTTACAGAAGAACAGACTAGAAGTAGGTGCTGAGTGTACACTTATTTTGTTGACCATTATCTGACTCAGACATCACTCATAAGCTAACTAATTCTTCAGGTTCTTAATCACCACACAGGGAATGGGCTCAAACAAGCTAGCTCCTGCACCAAGGACAGATCCTGGTCCTACTGTCAGGAGCCCCTCAGCCCAAGCATCACAACTGACTCCCACATTCGGAGGGCCTAGTTCAAACCCATGGTGGCTCCACAGATATCCATCCAGAGTTCATGAGTTTCCACTGGCTTGGCTCAGGTGTCTCTGTAGATTTCTTCACCAAGATCTTGATCTCACTTGTTCATGTATTCCCTCCTCCCTGTCTTTCGTTGGATTTCTTTTTTTCTAGATTTCTCTTCCTATATATTCTCTCTTCCTGCCAGTCATGTTAAACCTTTTTCTAGCTATTGGCCATTTGGCTTTGTATTATCAATCAGGTTCCAGGAAGTTGTGAACCACTTGATGTGGGCTCTGAGCACTCAATTCCAGTCCTCTGGAACAGAAAGAGTTCCTTTCATCACCAATGAGGTGTCTTTCTTGTCCCAAAGGGCTAATTTAGATGGTAAACTGATTAACAGCATGCACAGTAAATTCTTTTAGCTATTGGGCATACTTATCTACTCAATAGAGCATCTGCATCAGAGAAGAATCAACAGATTATTACAGAACGTCGGGCAGAGATCCAGGATCTACAGAACGTCGGGCAGAGATCCAGGATCTATCAAAATAATCCCTCTCCCCAAAGCTTAAGCCTTGAATTGGCCAGTCACAACATACATTTATATGTCAGCTAAGAGGACAAACAACCTTCTGTTCTGTCTCCATACTTCTGTAAGATATATTTTCTCTGGAGGTTTTATTTTTAAAATGGTGTGTGTGTGTGTGTGTGTGTGTGTGTGTGTGTGTGTGTTTGCATGTGAGTACACTGCCTGCGGAGGCTAGAAGGGAAGGTCACACACATTGAAACCAGAGTTACAAGGAGTTGTGAGCTGCCTGATGTAGGGCCATGGGTGCAGGGAACTGAAAGTAGACTATATGCAAAGGCAGCATGCATTTCTAATGCTTGAGTCATCTCTCTAGTCCCTTCTGTAGTATATTTAACAGTACGATTTCTTAGATTCAACCTGTGCATATTACAGTGAAAAATGGACCAGTGATGCTGACACGCTCACATGTAGCCTGTGGTTCATGCTGCAACATAGCTAGAACAAAACCCAATGCAAACATCACAAGTTTCTTGAAATATATTGTAGGATTAATTTTAAATTAGGTTATTTTACTTTATGTGTATGTTTTGCCTACCTGTACATCTGTGTACCATATGTGCTTACAATACCCACAGAGGTCAGAAGAAAGTATTATATTTCCTGCAGCTAGAGTTACTGATAGTTGTCGGCTGTTATGTGGGTGCTAGGAACCAAATCAAGGTACTCTGGAAGAACAGTAAGTGCACTTAACCACTAAGCCATATCCAGCCCCTATTGAATTATTTTAGAATTTGGAGGGTTTTGTTTGTTTGTTGTTTTTGTTCTTTTTTCTTTCATCTTAACTGTGTGGTTTCTGACCATGAAATTAACATCTGCACTAAGCCTTAAACTCAAAAGGTGAAACAAATCTGGAAGGGAACCTTCAGGAGCTAGTATTTTCAATGTTGTTAACACTGTAGCAATAGCTATTTCTAAGAATTTGCCAAGCAGTCATGTCTATATTTGGCTTGTAGATCTGATTTATACTACTAAGTATTTCAGGAAGCCACAAATTGAGAAGGAAAATTAATTACTTCTGGCATTTGTAAATGCGAAACAACTTTGGGAAAAAGTAATTTCAATTTCGGTTTTTAGACTTCCTATAGATTAAAATTCAGATAAACATGGACTTATAATAAAAGATGTACAAACAGACTTGAAAATAAACTATCATCTAGTAAGCAATAATAAAAATTACAAATATGATTTCTGAAGACATGAAGCATTAGTCAGGCTTCAAGTGTGGAAGAGAAAATAATTATGAATAAAATTGCCCAGAGTCCTAGAAACGCAAAAAAGAACTGTAAACACGAAATAGAAGATTGAAAGCTTAAACTAAGTCAATGAGATAAACATGAGATTAAAGAGAAAGGTTGTAAACTGGGAAAGTGAAGGAAAGGAAACCAGCTAGATAAGGAATAATATGTGTGGAGCATGGAGAGAGACTCAGAGTCAGAACAGAATCCAAAGGTTCACCGCATTCAGAGTTTGGAAAACAGAAGAAAGAAACAGGACAGAAGAGACTGATGGAGGGGTGAGAGAAGAGCAGACAGTGAAACTCCACTGCTCAATGGTAGAGCACAGAGCAGGGCCTAGAGTGTACACTCTCTGGTGTTTATCCTTGGTAAATAAGGAAAGGCAGTGTGGGGGGGGGGAGGACAACAGGAAAGGAAAAACAGGAAAGAATAAAGGAAGAAAATTTTCTAGGAATAATGGACAATAGAGCTCACAGATGCAAGAACTCTAATGCATATTAAAAGAAAATGGTAATAAGATTGAAAACATATTTATTCAACAGAACAATGAAAGCTTCAAGTTATCACCACTATAATATCTCAACAAAGTATTTATTAACGTATAACTCTGTGTATCCAGAAGAACTGTTCAACCAGCTTTGATCCTTTTACATATGTTTATTTATTTTCAAACACTTTCGAAATAGGATTTCACTATGCAGCCCTAGCTGGCCTGGAATTTGCTGCACAGATCAATCTCATCTGGAACTCACAGAGATCCTTTTGTGTCTGCCACCTTAGCGCTGAAATTAATGGCATGTACCACCATGCTTGGCCTTATTTTAAAATGTTTTTATATTTAGTTCTGTATTTCATTTTAGTTTACATCAAAGCACAGCATACCCTAATATCAATGTTTGTTGGATGGGCTAACAGAGTAAGTTGAAAAATGAGAAAAGGAAACTATGGGGAAAGTTAGGTTCAAAATAAAAAAGCAAATTGAATTTAATTGAGACACAGAGCAGGTAATGAATAGAGATGAAATAAATAGCAAAGAACAATATATAAATAAATAATATGAAAATAATAATTCTTGAATAAAGTAAATTTGAAGACTCAAACAACTAAACTGTAAGTAGAGGAATCCCATAATTAATGAAACATCTGATAGTGGTAATGGAAGGACTTATAAAATCTCAAAACAAAAATAAACAAATAAATACAAAAAAAAGAAATAGTATCCCAAAGCCAAATTCCAAGACATATCTAGAAACAACTTCCATATGAAAAGAGCAGCTCTTCCCATATCCTTAGGCTTTTGTGTCTCTCTGGTAGAAAAAGGAACCAGTCACATCCTACATTTCTTACATCTTTGAGCCCAACATGTTCTGTCATTCAGGGAATTTTTCTGTCCCTATTTTTAGGGGTCTACATCAATCAAAAGGATTCAAGGTACTGCCAAAGGGATAAATTCTGACATTTAAGTTGCTCTAAAATTTCCCTAAACCATATCATAAAGCAAAAAAAACTAGCTTTATTGTTTATAATTATTGATTACACTAAGAAAAATCAATATATAATAGAAATGCATAGAATACAGATACAGATTCTACATGAAACAGAATAGAAATGAGCTATAATAAGATGGTAGTTGTACAAGCATTTAAGAACGTAACTCAAAGGAAAATGTCACAGGTTCCTACCCCAGACAAAGAACTATAGGCAACTAATAACTGACAGGTGAGGAACCTATCCTATCACAGGGATGAGGGACTCTTGTGGATAAACAATGCAGAGTGGTCAGTCCTGAAATCAAAGACACGACAAAAATGAAAATGGATTCAGTAGCACAAATATATATGTGTGTGTGTTCTGCATTACACATACATGCATATATACATATATAATTGTACATATACATACACATATAAGAATAACAATCAATGAAAAATAAGCTATCAACTCGAGACTATAATAGAGTAATAGAAGGGATTTGAGAGAGTAGAAGGAAGAGGATGACGGAGGAAAATGCAGGGGTGACGGGGAAAGTGATGTACTTTCATGTCAACTTAAGACAGTGTGAAAAAATAATTACAGACCATAAGAACAAAGCAAAAACTCAATGCACATGTTTGAATCCATGTATGTGTGCCTTACACACACACACACACACACACACACACACACACACACACACACACACCCCAGTAGGTAGCATGGAATCAGGGTGTTAGGGTGCTGGCTATTTACTTTCTTGACCTAAGACTGCTGGTTATACACACACACACACACACACACACACACACATACACACACACACACACACAATTAGTAATATAGACATGATTTTTTTGAAAGCAAGGGGGTTAGTACACATAGGGCAGCCAAGTGTCTTGGCATAAGACTGAAGAATTGTTAAATGATAGATGCTCCTACACGAATCTATTAAGTCTACTAATTTATTCAGCAAAACAAAAACTAAGGTGAGGTGGAGAGATCACTAAATGCTTAATAACACTGGTTGCTCTTCCAGAGGATCTGAGTTCAATTCACAACACTCACATGGCAGCTCAGAACTACCTGTAACCCTGGCCCTAGGGGATCCACTGATCTCTTCTGGCTCTGAAGGCAAAGCATATGATGTAATGGCATATATGCTTGCAAAAACATTCATATACAAAATACAAAAAGATTTAAAATAGGAATTCTATCTAAGGGTCATTAAGATAGGAATATGTGAACATGACATGGATGGGGAAAAGGTCAGGTCTGACCTTTGGCAGTACATTCTTTTCTATAGAACGAAAACGTTTTTACCCGTGATTTGAAAGGAATATTTTTATGGGAATCATGTTATTTCAATTAGATTCTCCACTGTGCTAATGATAGGGATTATAGGAAAAAATTATATTTGTTTATCTAAAGGGAAAAATGATAGTGATTATAGGAAGCGATGGTGATGTTTGCTTGTCTAAATACCAATAGCTACTTTCAGCTATCAAAGATAAAGTAAAGGCAGACTTTGGAGTCAGGAGCTCACACAGTATGTAAAGATACCCGGCAGAAGAACAGGCTGACAGAGACAGAGTGTGTCAGGAAGATGGCATGGAGATGCCAGGTGCCGATTTCCTATTCCCGGGGCTTTATTTGATTTTGTTTCACATCATTTGTGTCTTCCCTTTCTTTTTGTTCATGAGTTGATTTCTATTGAGCTGAGGCAGATTTATTGTTCACCAGAGGCTAAAACTAATTTCTGAATGTGCCCTCCCTATATACACCACTGGCACGGAGCCCTTCTGGGCTCCTCTCTAATACCTTTCATGTCACTTCTGTTGAACACTTGAAGTATGGGGCTAATATTTTATGACCAAGACATTTTTATTAACACAAACAGGTTACTACTTCTTTTCTCACTGACATTATGGAGTAAGCAGACCTTTCTTTTTTTGTAGTTGCAAAAGGTTGCTTTGTTTTGCCCTTGCTGCCTGTGTTCTAGAGTAAGTCCTCATCAGTCACTTCTTGTCCTTAAAATGTCCGCAAACAATCTAGTCTTTTCCACTGTGACTTCCACTCATTTTCCCTCCCTACGCCTACCGAGAAATAAATGCTGTTATCTTCCATGCTATAAAAATAATTATAAATACAATTTCTCAATAATAGAGCTAGCTGAATTAATCTGAATAGCCTCTTACCTACATATCTAACATGGTCATCCCAATTTTTTTCTTTTATTTTCTCTCTTTGAGAAGATTTTAAAATCATCATTATTAGTAGATATTTAAATCATTATTGGCCATTTTCAACTTAAAATTTACAATTTCAGTGTGGTTTGATATAGACTCAGTCAAACCTAATTCATTTGACTTTGCCTAAGTTTACATATTGTTATTTGGGAGAAATAAGAGTAGAGATGTACATGATATAAGTTATGTAACCTGATTCCAAGTAATCCTTTAAATATAGTTCAGAAATAATGAAGAGTTGGCAATGTTGCAACTGTTAAGTACTCCTGACTCATGCAGCCAGAGTTAGCTTTCAATTTCAACTTGTCCCCACTTAATTGTTGCCAGTATATTTGCATGCGCTTTATCTTAAGTATTCCTATATGTCCACACAATCAGGTTATACACAATGCTTTTTATACAAACTCAAACTAAAGGTCAGGTTGGCTAAAAAGTAACCCCAAATATTAACTGTTATTTAATGTAAATCCCAGGGTACCACTGAGGTTCTCTATATATTATTGTATCAATTCAATGATGTATAGTAAAGACATCTTGGGACTTTGTTGATTCAGTAGAACTCAAGCCTGTTTGGAAAAGACAGCTGACAATAGATTAAGGTGTTACCCACACTACTTCTTTCCGAGATTGGTTTATGCTACTTAAAATTTTAAAAGAATTGGCTCTGATCCATCTGAGATTAAGTCCTCTACTTGAAAGAAGTATACTTTGATTAAAAATGCAGTTTTAAAAACAAAAAGGTCATTTCTTATTTATATACACATAAATATAAATAAAATAATATATTAAGATAAATATACATATGTTTTCATATACATATTTGGTTTTTCTCTGTGCAGCCCTGGCTATCCTAGAACTCACTTTGTAGAACTCTGTAGACCAGGGTAGCCTGGAACTAGAGATCTGCCTGCCTCTGCCTCCAGACTGCTGAGATTCAAGGTGTGTGCTATGCTCATACATGGCTTTTGCTTAGGTATGTTATGAAGAGGAAGTGAAGATAGTTCAAACTGTGAAGTGAGTAGATACTAGTTAGCATACAAATAGACTATCCTGATTTTTTTTCAGGAAAGACTTCTAATTCAGTAAGGCAGAGATAACATTTACACTGTGTTCCTCCTAAAGAGCATACAAGGATAGGCATTTTCTCAAAATTGAATGTTCTTGGATAAAATACATAATGATATTTTATGGATGCCAGCATACCTGTTATAAAAAAAATTAGCTTTTCAGGCACAATTACTCCTGCTTTGTAGGAAATTGTGCAACTTTCATCCTCGTTGCAAAGATAAGATCATGTTTGTGGGTGGAATACATGAAAACTAAAATCACATCATCCCATTTTACAGTTGCCAGTTTTTCTGCTTTGTCTCCAGATGGTCAGAGTATGTGAGCTTCCACTAAGACTCCAGAATACAGAATCACAGCGTTAACCAGAGATTGAAATATTGTCTAAGGCTATCGCCCCGCAATGACATCCTTGCCTATGCTATATGCAACACTCTTATACTCCATAGTGCTTGATCTACATTGATAGTCACCAGAAATTGATGGGTCTTAGTCCAATGGTTTTCACACGTAGCCAGGTCAAGATACATAAAATGTGGTACACAAACAAGTGAATTCACGCCATCACAAGGCTGAGATAAGCAATCCCTACCAAAAAAAAAAGAACAAATAAATAAGCCAGCATTAGTCTGACTTCTCAGCATTAGTTTGAGCTAAATATTACCTTAAGTCACTTATAAGCAGTGTGTATGACCTATATTAGCTAGTCTGACTTCAAAGGTGATCTATCAAACTATGATTAAATAATATACCATTGTCTGGCCAGGGACCAATAGAACATATGAAAACCATAACCAGTTCTGACAAGCCATGACTGCAGAATTTACACAAGAGTTGGCTCTACAATATAGGTTATAATTCACCTGTATTGGTTAGTCATCTTCTGTTCACAGCCATTGTCAATGAAAACTCTAGAATATAAAGACTCAGCTTTGTGACTCTCAAGAGGAGGAATGATGTTCAGACAGTGAGGCCACTATCATTGGTGTTAAATGGATTGCAGAAGTTCCTCTAAAGATTTAAAAATGACATAGCTAGGGGTCAATCAGGCATAAGCAGGGGTCACTAAAAGCTTAAAATGAAGAAAACAAACTACTGATATGCTGTGGGACAACGGTTTTACTCTGTAAAGATTTGTTTCTTCTACTCGCTTAATAAAATGTGATTAGCCAGTAGCCCGGATGTATAGGTTGGGCGACGAGTCAGGAAGTAGAGGTGGGGCAATGAGAAGAGAAGGATTCTGGGAAGAGGGAAGATGCAGTCTGCAGACAGAGAGGAAGCAAGATAAGATTGTCTGGCTGATGAAAGGTACCATGCCATGTGGCTAACACAGACAAGAATTATGTGTTAATATAAGTTATGAGAGTTAATTAAAAAAAAGCCTGAGCTAATAGACCAATCAGTTTATAATTAATGTGTGTTTATTTGGGACTAAATAGATGTGGGACCTAGTGGGTCAACACTGATATATGATCGAATGGGCATTAAGAATCTTTATAACACACATATATAGAGAGCCTGAATTATACTGAGAAAATAAATAAATAGACAGACAGGGAGAGAGACAGACAGATAAATACCCCAGGTGATGTTACTACCAGAGCATAAATCTATCTCTAACTGGATGCAGCCAGTCCATGGCACAGCAATAAAAAATGAACAGCAAGTCCTCCCTTTGCAGGGATCAGTTTTTTTTATGGATGACTATGGAGCCCTGCTTTGTTATTCTAATCTCCTGGACAAAGATTACAGAAATATTCAATTAATAACCTGGGCCCTGCTCCTGAAAGTAGCAAGTTCTGAAAACAATTTCTTAATCTTTCCTCTGAGTTTCAGAGTTTCAGTGCATAAGCTCAAACTCTGGTAAAAAAAAAAAAAAAAAAAAAAAAAAAAAAAAAAACTACTCCCAATTCACTTTTGCTGTGATGTTCCTGATTCCACAGGATTTCTCTTCAGCAAGCTAATTGTCATGTTAATACAAAACCAATAAATCCATGTGTTCACTTAAATTTTTTCCAATAACTAGAAGCATCTGTAAACAATGGAATGATATGTATGTTGTCTATTTACACAGCTTTCATCAATTTAAAAAATTATAGTATAACTAAGTTTTGATTAAATATCTTGAATACTCAATTATGAAATCAATTTCAATGCAAGCAGTTCTGATTTCAAGTGTTTTTCCACCTTCTCTTCTTATCGAAAGAGATCTAATCAAGAAGATATACTTCAGTCCATCAATCTAGAGATAGAGAGTTGATACTTAGAAAAAAGAAACATGTACAGCCATAAGACATGAACAAAGACAGAGATCCCTGCTAGACATTTGGAAGAAAATTTATAGATATTTCCTATTCTAATTTATGATCTGTTTATGTACTAATCCTTGATTATTAAGAATTAAAGATACATATCCTTGACATGTATTTCCACTTTGACAGAAGTTACTAAGGACAAATATGAAAAAAAAATCTACCACTGTCTGCATCCTACTAATATCTCATGTCATGAAATACTAGCTTAGATGGAAATTTTCACCCTGATGCCTAAACAAATGCTCTGGTGTTTATGGATTGGACTGCCTTCCCCTTTCCTCTCCAGCAGCAGGGAGATGCATTGTTCATCTCCTGCAGGTTTAATAGACATTTTTACTTAGGCTATCAAACTCTTGCCAATATCTTGCCTGGATCGCAGCCAGCCTACAGATAGGTCTAGTAATAGGTAACTGAGATAAGCTACTTCTAGTTCTTTATTCCGCAGCATTTACCATCCTGACTCCAGAGCCAGGCTTCCACAGTCACTAACAGGTGGCCTGGAGGAAGATTGGGAGATTTAGTCAAGTGTTAACTGCAACTTTTTGCAGTTTGGCATCAAAAAAAAAATGCTGAACCATCTGCCAAGTACACCTCTGTACTCATTAAAACTATCTTTTCATGTCTGTTCTCACCTGGGAAGATGTGGTGAACAGTAATGAGATTCCACATCGGAGAGTGGGCAACATATCCCAGCCAGACTTGCTCAGCATGCATCGATTTAACTCACTTTCATTCACATTCAGCCACAGCCATCAACATAAGTCATATATTTGGCAGACCTTATATGTCCACTGTTGTCAACTCACATGCTATTAGTCAATTCTTTTTTTTTTAAATATATGTAGCAGAGTCTGAAAAAAGAAATCTGAAAATTCTTATTGAATTAAAAAAATAGAGCTGCCAGATTTAGGAGATTAAAATACAAGAAACCTAATTAATTTTAATTTCAAATAATAAACCTTAGTTTTAAATAAGCAAATTATACCCACTCATCTGATAATCCATGTGTTTTATTTGAATTTGACAACTGATATCTAAGCCATCTATAACACTAAGCAAGTAGAAGGTCAGTTTTTAACTGATAGAAAAAGGTGTGGATGATGTAGTCAAAGACGGGGGTGGGGTTAAGCACCTCTCTCCGCCCTTGTGACTGCACAGATCCTAGCCTATAAAGTCTAGTATCATGACTACTATTTTCTCTAGGTGTACAGGGTTGATAATTCACTATGTGTGAGATGAAGTGATAAACACAAATGTGAACTGCAGATATCACTGTATATGAGTTCACTTTTCACAAATAACTATAACCTGTTCATGTCTGAAACAAAGCGGCTCCATTCACTACTATTTGTATGTCCGTGTTTATGCTACTCTATTAATTATTGATGTCAAGATCTCGACGATACCCTTAAGTAAGCTGGAGTAAACGCCAACACTGTGTCTACTGTAATATAGCTCCGAGCATCTATTCTCTGCACTTTTACAATATGTGATAGTAGCTTTACCCATTTTTCTACCTGAATTTACTTTACTGCCAGGCACAATAAGGGAAGTCAATAAATCTCCTGAGTAAGAAGATAAACAAAGATGATATAATTTGTCTTCTCTGGTAGACACAGATGCACCACCTAGATACTCAGGCACTGAGTCACTGGCACCTAGCCTAGGGGAATGCTACTGATGACCTTGAGTTGCTAGATCCTTCAGCTAGTTGCTCAGGTGCTATAAACATCTTGTCTTAAGTCACAGCCCTCAGTAGATGGTATAGCTTCAAGCGCTGACCCACACATGAGCATAATGGCCTGAACCCTGAACAAAGCAAGCCTAGACAAAGGCTGAGTGGGTTGCAACCATGAATGCCATAGGTACATAGCTCCCTAAACATTTGAGAGCTCACATCGTATTATGGCTATCTCAGACACTAAAAATGGAGCTATGGAATTTCATGTTTGCCCTCTTAGACTTTGGACTTGTCTTAATGTGATTATCTTCCTATTGTTTTTATTCTTTAATTTGAAGCACGTGCAGGTGCTCATGGCTTAATAGTTTGATCCTCATGGGAAATTTTGGACTTGGACTTATAAAATCTCTTTGGGGTTAAGAATTGGGAATTTGGGAATATATATTTAATGAATTATGCATTACAATATGGACACAGTCATTCTACGGCCAGGGGTAGAAAGCTCTAATTTGTGTGTCAAATATTCCCTAAAGAGGTCCATGTGTTAAGACATCAGATGGACTCCATGATGTTCTTGAAAAATGAGGGAACCTGTTGTATGGAGCGGCGGGCTGCTTCCCGCCACCCGGCTAGCTTTACCCGGAATAATTACAAGGAAACTATATTCTCTTAAATACTAGCTGGCCCATTATATCTAGCCTCTTCTAGGCTAATTCTCACATATTAGTTTAGCCTATTTCTAATAATCTGTGTAGCACCACTAGGTGCGCTTACTGGGAAAGATTCAGCATGTCTGACCTGGCGGCTTGCTTAATCGCGTCTGGCTCTGAGAGGAGCTGCATGATTTCTGAGCTCACTTCCTCTTCCTCCCAGCATTCTGTTCTGTTTACTCTGCCTATCTAAATTCTGCCCTATCAGATGGGCCAAGGCAGTTTTTTTATTAGCCAATGACCTTCCTCCATCAGGAACCTTTATGAAAGATCATTTACTGGGAAGTTTTAGGTTATTGGGGATAGACTCTTGGATAGAATTATGGCTTATTATGTCCCCTTTCTCTTTTGCTTCCTTATCATGAGATGGACCTCTTGCATCTGACATAGGTTGCTATAAAGATATACTTTGCAAGCCCAGTGGGGCAGTGATGGCACACATCTTTAATCCCAGCATTTGAGAGACAGAGGCAGGCAAGTCTCTGTAAGTTTGGGGCCAGCCTGGGCTCAAGAGCTAGTTCTTGGACAGTCTTGAATAAACAAACAAACAAAAAAGATATACCTTGCAGTTCCAGTCAACAAAGTTAGAAATGGACTGGAACATAAATCTAAAAAAATCTTTTTATATATGTTACAGTGGGTCACTTATATGTAAATAAGTGTGTGCATACTAATCATATTTGCCATACTCAATATTTCCACAAGCACTGCTTCTGTTATTCTGCAGTTGAAGGATTGATCATAGCCATGTCTAGGTGATTTCTTTTTTTTATTATTTATTTTTATT
>NC_022012.1:57779981-57787011 GCF_000317375.1 Microtus ochrogaster
AAGGACCGCCCACCTCCATCCAGGTTTAGTAAGTTGAGCATCCAAACTGCCTAGGCTCCCCCAAAGCCAGTATGTGCAGTAGGATCAAAACCCATTGAATGTCTAGGTGATTTCAAAGAAAAGTAGGTGCAGTAACACAGAAAGTAACATTTCAGCATCTTAGAGTGAAATTTCACTCCATCAGAAAAGGAAGCTGACATTTATACAATGGAATACTACACAGCAGAGAAAACAATGACATCTTGAAATTTGCAGGCAAATGGATAGAGCTAGAAAACGTTACATTGAGTGAGATAATCCAGACCCAGAAAGACAATTACCATATACTCAGTCTAAGTGGTTTTTAAACATAAACCAAAGAAAATTCAGAAACTCAGAGAATCCAGACAACAATGAGGACCCTAAGAGAGACATATATGGGTCCAATCTACATGGAAAGTAGAAAAAGATAAGATCTCCTGAGTAAATTGGGAGCATGGGGACCATGGGGGAGGGTGGAAGGGGAGGGAAGAGGAAGGGACGGGAGCAGAGAAAAATGTATAGCTCAATAAAATCAAAAAAAAAGGAAAAGAAACTGAATGGCACTAATCAGATGGAATCACAGTTCCTTTTCTAAAATCCAAAGCAACAACATAATACACAGACATAAAAGTACACATAAGTCAATAGCTTGTCTCAAATACATTTTATGTGCATGCCTTGTTGTGAGCTATTCTTTTTGTCCTATATTTATTAACTATTTATTTATTTTATTTTGTCAAATAATGATAAAGTTTGTGATCTATTACATACAGCAAACTAAGAGCAAGCCAGATGAAGGAACAATGAGAGGTCAGGACATTGTCACTTCGTTGGACAGCTTACCCTCTGAAGAAATGGAAAGCTGGTTCTATTTTCAGGGCCTTACGGAAATGTATAATAATCTGCTCTTGTAATCTTCTCTAATGCTCTAAGAAGTTCTGTCAAAGAGAACTCTTTAAGTCTAGAATGGAATAATATTTTTTTATCTTGTTCTCAGCAAAGATGGAAAAGAGGACCTACTAACTTATATTCAAGTATAAGAAAAAGTTTTCTTATACTTAAAAACACTGCAAAATGATCCCTAAGCTATCTGCCCTAATTCCTTCTGGAAATCCATTCCTTACATGAGCAATTCTGGTTCTCAAATTCTATATTATGAGCAGTTATTTAAAATATCTAGTATTTCTTGGATAAACCACTATCAATAAGTAAATAACTTTTTATTAGTCTTATTTCCTCACTTTTTATAAAAATGTAAAGTTCTAATTAATATTCAAATCAAATAAATTTATAGTTGAAAAATCAACTCAAGTTCTTTTCTTTGTACTTTTAAGGAAGGATGCCCCCCAAATAAATTATATTAACAGTTGTTACATAGAAGATTCTTCAAACATACAGTTGTATCACGTATCTAGTTGAAAACAAATGAACACAACATTATCTAAATTGGGAGGTTGAAAACTGATGAAACTTTAATGAGATACCTTCCTTGGATATAAAATATATGGTAAAGCATGGCGTTCACTCAAAAAAATCAAAGAATACTGTATCAACCTTATTCAAAGCACATTTCCCCAGAAACTGAAGGGTGACCCAACAGAGTTCTGGTCTGTGTCTGGGTTGTATCAAGTCTCACTTATACCTTTATGATTAGGTATCTTTTATTGAACATAATAATATTATCATTTCCGCTCAGGATAAAAAACACCTTCTGCTATCTTCTTGCATTTTGATATATAATAAAGTTGTAAACAACATATTGTTCACTAGAACCTGAAAAATGACTTAGAGTCAAGTTTCCCATGCTAAATAATTACAATGAAACAAAGATAAAATCTTCTGGACAAAAACCAATATCTCACAAATGATTTAGCCCATACATCACAATTCCAAAAGCCATAATTCTAAGAGTTAACATCTGAAATGGGCTAGATCTTTTATATCAAAGATTTTGAAATGCCAATTCCCAAATAATAATTCCTGGAGAAAAAAACCCTTCAACAAATAATCAAGGTTCTTGTTGGGAAATTTGCCATACATAATTTCCAATATATACAACAATTTATTTTTTTTATTTTCTATTTTATTTTCTATTCTCTCTTTAGTAGAGCTCTCACGGGAAAAAGTTCCATGAGGTTTTATTCAATGAATTTCTGATAAAGACAACAAGAAGAAAGAATAGTTTCTTCAGTAGTGATGCTAAGGAAACAACATTCAAATACAGAAAATGGAAACAGCAGTATTGCTCAAGAGAACACCTAAACAACTTACTGAACACAGAGCAGACAAGCTGGTGTTTACCTACAGCTTTCACCTCTATGGAATAAAGTTCATGGTACTGGAAGGCACTCTGCATGCTACCAAAAGAGAAATCAAAGGTAAATCAAAGGAGAAATGAAAGCTAAATATCAACCTAGCTACAAACCCTTTATCTACAATGGTGACCTGCCTGTAAAACATGTAGGTGCAGGAGTGGCACAAAGTTGGTGGCAGTAATCAACAAATATCTGAAGTGATTTAAGACCCACTCTTGGTTCAACTTCCTATCAATTTCTTCTTCCTTCATTTTTCCTAACCTTATTCATCTAAGCTGTATTTGCTAGATGATTCTTATCTGGGACCCAAAATTTTCTTATGAGGAAGAATAATTTGAAATGAATACTTTGATGGCCTATTCTAAAGTTGACACTAACAATTTCTTTCTATTGAAAAACATAGATTAACAAAGGCCCAGTGGCACATACATATACAATCTTCCACAAAACTTGCTTTTACTGTTTAAGTCTTGGTGTGAAATTCCCCTTTGTATGCTGTTAATATGTTTTATTATCATAGGTTAATAAAGAAGCTACTTTGACAAATAGCCAGGCTAGAAGAGATAGATAGATAGATAGATAGATAGATAGATAGATAGATAGATAGATAGATGATAGATAGATAGATAGATAGATAGATAGATAGATAGACAGACAGACAGACAGACAGACAGAGGGCAGAGTCATAGAGATGCCCTGTAGTTGCTGAAGGAAAAAGTTGGTAGAAATCTTACCAGCAGGCCACAGCCTCATGGTGGTACACAGATTAATAGAAATGGATTAATTTAAGGTGTAAGAGCTAGTTATGAATATGCCTAAGCTATTGGCCAAACAATAATTAACATAGTTTCTGTGTGATTATTCATGTCTGGGAGGCTGGGAAATGAATGAGCAGTCTACTACAAATTCTAGGTAACTCCTCTACATAATCACATGACAAACTCAAAATAGAATGAGGGGCAGAAAAAAATAAATGTGGCTATTTTTGTCCTCCCATTACCTTCTTTTCTCTTCTCCATTTCCCAAACTTGATTATTATAAAGTATGGAACATATTTATACCTCTGAATACTGAATTATTCTTCCTAAGCGGGCATGCATAGTTGGGGATTCCTTTAGAACACATCTTCACAATTGTTTTAATTATTAATTTGACATCTACATATCTCTCACTCCATAACAGCAGCTACATTTAATAATAATAGTATTTCCATAAAGGCTTACAAACTTAGAAAGTACTTGCACAAATATCACTTTATCCTTTTCTAATTCATTTTCAAATTATAAAATGCAGCCTGAGAGATCTTACGTGTTTTTCTAGTAAATAAAAAGCTTTTCTCCTAATACAAATCCTTACTAATTTCCTGAATTCTACATTATCCTTAATCCAAATGTATATCTGATAGAAAAATTCTTGTATGAGTGTCTGATGTCACAAAAGCAACCAGAATGGCAGAAATCACTATCAGTAGATTCTCTCGAACCTTAATCCTTAAGGATGCTATTATACTTTACAACTGACTTCAGGTCACTCATTAGAAAAAGAAAGAGAAAAACAATAGAGATTGCCTCAGACAGCAAGTGAACAGTATCCATGCAGCTAATTATATACTCTTTTCTATTTATCTAGGGGCAGAAAAACAGGACATTTGCCAGCCAATATGGCATTCTGAAAAGGCAACGCATGGCAAGTCAATTTATTTTGGCATTTACATTTAACGGTGCTCAGCACCAGGTTACTTGCTCATACTTAGCAGATTGCAGGTTTGCAAAAGAGCTTCGTAATAACCTCTGTTATTGAGTTGCTGTGCTGCCAGCTTTAACTGACACTTGCACCTATGAATGCACAGTTTTCCCCCAGCAGTATAATTCCCTTGGTATTTAATTAATTTATGGAAAATGAAACCTCAGGTTCATAGATTTGAAGTGCGTCTAGAAAATACTTTAACGTATTTCTACATAGAAGTACTTACTATACAACCTTTATAAAATGCATGCCCTAATTGCTGAGTCAGGCTGTGACTGTAATAGACATACCAAAGAACAGTCAGCAAATGATAGGCATTTCTTGAACAATAACTCTGAACAGAGGGTAAGCAATCACCATATTAGGATACCAGTGTTCGTTCCAGCACAAGAGATGCCAAGTAGTTCACACTTAACGCAAATGGAAATGACAACTTTTCTGTCACTTACTAAGCAGGATACGTGTTTGCACACATATATGTGTACTGATGTTGAAATACCCTGCCTCTTAGTATAGTGGTGACTGCTTTGATCATCTCTTATCCCTAACATCACCTGTGAAAACTTTGGAAACGTCACATACCATGAGATCCAGTATATCTGGTGGGGACAAATGTATCACTGGACAACAATCAAATGAAGAACAGTGTTGATTCTGCATCAGTACAGACAATGTGGGGAGTTCCACACTGAAGATTTCTAATTTAGCTATGGAAGGTAAATATAGAGGTTTCAGATTTATTTTCAAGAGAGAACATCTTTAAATTTAATTTTTGAGAATTTCATATGGGTCCTGTATTTACCTCATTCTCACCTTCCCTTTCTCCTACAACTTTTCCACTGTCCCTAAACTCAGTTTTAAATTCCTATCCTCATTTTCTTTATTATAGTGCTCTCTCTCTCTCTCTCTCTCTCTCTCTCTCTCTCTCTCTCTCTCTCTCTCTCTCTCTCTCTGTTTGTGTACAGTTGATGGCATCCACTTAGTGATGCTCATATGCATCTCTATGTGGTGCTGACCACTCAGGATTATATAACCTACTAGGGGACTCATCCCACGAGAAGACTGAATATCCCTCTCTCCCAGCAGCCACTAATAACCTTTTGCTCGTCCTCTAGATTTTGGGCCATATGAGATTTCCTCAATCACTCTGGCATGCTAACTGGTGGTAGTGTAGTATATGTTTTGTTTAGGTGATAATATTTTTGAGATCTCATGGGTATAGATTCTCTATCATTATTTAATGAAGACAGTATCTCACAGTTGATGCCCTTGTCCTCTGGCTCTTAACATCCTTTTATATAAGGAAGAACAAAACTACAAATCCATCTTTTGTGTAAAACTATATCCACATATTATCTGACATACCATCAGTGATTAAATGTTACTGTTACAGTTAACTTTTATTAAAAGTATGACAAGATCACACTGGAAGCATTTATATCCCGTATGTGGTTCAACTTGTTCTTTTTCATGAAAACCAAGCAGAAAACCTAGACTATACCTAAAAGGCTATCTTTTTTAAAGAAAACCTCTCTTTTGATAAAAAAAAAAGGATATATAACCTTTTATTCCAAAAATCTCACTTTCAGGACCCAGAGTAAAAGTCCCCATGAAAGAGTTTGATGAATTTCTGATCAAGGGGTTGGGCTTCTACGAGCTGTAGCGCCAAGTAGAGATTTGGGTAGGTGGTAACTGTCTTGTCCAGGGAAGTACTTACAGCTCTTAAACTAAAATCCGATCCGAATGTGCACGGTTGCTCTCCTGGGAATATTATGTCACTGCTCTACATCTCAGTGTTCCTGTCTGCAAGGCAGGAACAAGCACCTTTCCAGACTGTGACTGAAATTGCATTTTCTGATCAATTCAAAGTAGTTACAAGAATTCAGCAAATGTAGGTCTAACAAATTAGAAGCTGGAATAAAAATCTTTTAATGAGGTGTTTCTAAAATTTAATGTCTGTGTGAAATACCTGGGGACCTTATTAAAATACAGATTGAAATTTCATTGTTCTGAGATAGCGGCTCAAGACTCTGTATTTTAACAAGCGTCCAGGTGATGCTCACATGGCTGGTCCCCGAACCACATTCTCAGCAGCAAGGTCTAATGGACATTAGAGCAGGAACCAGCATCTGTATGCTGTGGGAAAGAGTAGCAGCCTTTGCAAAATCTAACCGCAATGATGTGAGCTCTGCGATTAAGAAATAATAGAAAGGTAAATAGAGTCTCTCTGTTTAGACCTGCCATGGCCATATATACTGCCATAAGACATATTATTGGAAGACTGGTATTAGTATCACTAACAATGCTTTACTTTTGCTATTGTTTGTTTGTTTGTTTGTTTGTTTTATGGTTCTGGGAATAGAATCTAAGGGTTTTTGAGAGGAAAGTAGAACTACTGAGTTATATCCAGTCTTTGAAACCTCCTTTTTTTTTTTTCTTTCCCCTCTCTTCTTTTTCTTCTCTTTTGGTCTTAAGCCCATTGAAAATATTCAAATAAGATAATAAAATGTTCTAAAATGCATAATGCATTTAACTATCTAAAGAGTTTCCTATCATTAACTTAAATATGAATCGACTTCTCTTTAAATTTAATTAGTATGCATGTGTGTGTCTGAATGTATATGTATGTGTATGTATGTGTGTGCATGTGTGTGCATGTGTGTGCATGTGTGATGTGTGAGTTCAGGTACAGCATCAGAAGATAGCTTTCAAATTTCACTTCCTGGCGCCGAAGATCAGGCCTCTGTGCTGGATGGGCAGGTCGCAAACAAGGCGCCAACCCCCAAAGCTAGGTCTCCTGGCGCCGAAGATCAGGCCTCTGTGCTGGATGGGCAGGTCGCAAACAAGGCGCCAACAGAGGAAGTACAAATGGCCAAAAGACACTTAAGGTCATGCTCAACCTCCTTAGCGATCAGGGAAATGCAAATCAAAACAACTTTGAGATATCA
>NC_022012.1:57788341-57794178 GCF_000317375.1 Microtus ochrogaster
GGGAGGGAAATGGGAGGCTGGGAGGAGGTGGAAACTTGTTTTTTTTCCTTTTCTCAATAAAAAAAAAATTTAAAAAAAAATTAAAAAAAAATTTTGATGTGAAATGCTACAAGAAAAATAAATTTGATGAGATTTTAAAAAAAAAAAAAATTTCACTTCCTTCCTTTCATATTGTGTTCCAATGACTGAAGTCAGGTTGTCACAGCAAGCGCTTTATCCACTGAGTCATTCAGCTAACCTTTCACCTGTTTTAATATGAGTAAATTTATGACCAGCAACACATTAGTATTTGAAGCAGCTAAAGCACATTCGTGAGAATGGCACTAAATCATCTAGTACACATCAGTACAAAATGTTTATAACTTACGATATCATTCAGTTCTGACCTTAGGAAAACTGAATAGCGGGCAGCAAGCCTTCTTTTGTTGGCGTCTATGACTGTACTTTCCTTGTTTTCCCGCTAAGACTCGGGCTTCTAATTCATTCATTTATTTACAGTAATTTTCATTTGTGCATGAGCAGTTACTGTTGTTTTCCCAGCCTCTGTCACAGACAGTGCACTCTTCCTGTCTGTAGTTTGTTTTCACACAGTTTAAACAAATAAACAAAAGCACCCAACTCAGCTCCCTCTCTAAATTCATTTCATGGCAAGTGTGCTCTTTTGAGCTCCACACCGATAATGCTGACTGCTGGCTTTGTTGTCTTACAGTCATCTTGCGGTCATTATTAAATTCTGGGTCAGAAAGTGGACCTGGGCTATGCTTCCTCTCTGCCCAAGATACCTCTGCATGCAGTAGTAACCAGAACCTAGAAATACTGCTCATGTCTATTTCTCCTTCCTCTCCACCTCAAATCCACAATCAAACGCTGTAGATTTCCTGCACTAGTACTTACATTCTGGCTATTCTTACAAGTGCCCAAGTTGTTCAATCATATGCTATCATGCAGGTCTATGTTTATTTCCAGGTTGGTAGTTCTGCATGCCTTTCCCCACCATTCTATCTAAAGCGTTCATAGTTGCATTCATAGTTGGTACTTATCTATGTTACTCTAAATAGCATGTTTGGTTTTCCATTCTGAATGCCTAGATTTAACTGTCTTCGGCACTTACTCACCTCACCTCTCTTCCCTTTCTCTCCACTCTCTATATGCTGGTTATTCTTAATTTTGGCTAAACCACTACTCGGTATTATTCATATCACTATAAATACCTATAGCTATGCTACATAGAATATTATATTTTCCTATTTGTATCTGTTTTGATTTATTCACAGTGTTAACTTTTAAGCATTTAATAAAAAACTCGCCCCCAGTTACTCTCAAGATATTTGTATATATTACATATTCCAGCAACACACTTGTCTTAATTTCTACCAAATCTGACTGACCTAAACCCAAATGGTGGCTCTCTTGGCTTAGTGCACAGCTGCCACTCCAAACGCTCCTGTCACCAACATCCCTCTCTTGTCATTTCCTTCACTTCTTTGCATCTAATACCTTTCATTTTGTTTCATCTGCTGGCTCATTTTATCAGAGAATAACATTCAGCAGCAAGCAGGGTTGTCTAGGAGGTACCTTTTATCGTTCTGTTTTCAATACCTCCATTTTTTCTCCCTCCATATCTCCTACCCCCTTTTCTCTCTCCCCCAGATCCATTCTTCCTCCATTTACCTTCAGAAATGAGCAGGTACCAAGAATATCCAACTACATGGCATAGAAAGCTCAGATAAGATGAGGCACAAGCAATCATATCAAGGTTGCATGAAACAACGAAGCAGCAGAAGAAGACTCTCAAGAGTGACAGACAAAACAAAACAAAACAAACAAACAAAAAAAACCTGAGACACCCGTAGTTCCACTGTTAGATGGGTAGGGCATATATTTTAAGACAATGCAATAAAATGTGTCTGAAAAATTATTCAAATTATCCCTAACATGGTAGATATAAAATAAGATGAAAACAGTACAGTACAGTACAAGTCAACATTGTGGAATCTTCCATATTTCTAAAATCCTCCCTCTAGCATTTGAAAGCTCTGGTTTGTTTATATTTCTGATATCCTTTATGAATACTTTGGTGGGATTTTGTTTATTTTCTCCTCTTATATCTGGAAGTATACAGAAATTTTCATTTTTGTCTGTTCTAGTGTTTTAGAATTTCACAATGATGGTTTTAATATAAAATCTACTTTCATGAAAGCATTAGGTTTTCCATTTTGAATTACAGGGTTTAGTTTTTGGGAATATTGTGAAATATTATATATAATTATTCCTTTCCTAGCCCATAGTTTTCCCAGATCCCCCTCTTTGGAAATCCTAAAATTCTTATGCTGCTAGACAGGAGGATTCATTTTTGCTTTTGTTTCCATATATTCTACTTGGCCTTTATTGTAGTTCCTGAGAATTTTTCCCACCTGACCATCTAAGTTTTTAATTTGTATATTTTATTACCATGTTCTTACCTTTTAAAAGGTCTTTTTCACTTCCTACAAAAACTTTAAAGTGTCTTATTCTTTTATGGGGTTTGAAAAGAATGTTTTTATCTTTCTCAGAGTATTAAAGTGCATACATTTCTGCACAGTTTAGATATTTAAGTTTTTTTTCCTGCTTTCTCTCTGGTTCCCTCATGTTGTTGACAAGGTCAGATTCCTACTTCAGAAATTTGAATTTTAGATCAAAGTTTAAAGGACTATTAGGAAGTCTGATTTTTTTAAGGGGCTGATGTGGTATAAGTTTCAGGGTGTGGTGTTGCTCCTTCTTTTATGAACCATTTATAGTAGGACACACATGTTTTTCTTCTTGGGGTGGCCGTTTATATTCCAGAGAAGTCTTCCAGTTATGCTGCCTGAGTAGGTAAACTAAACTATTTCTCTCTTCCTAACCAATAATGCTGATGTTACTCAAAGTGATATATTTGAAACTCAAAACAATTAGTAACTTCCCATCACCCATCGACTGAACCTTAAATTTTTGCAAGGCTTATCGAGTTAAGCCATGTTGTGTTTGAATTTTCAAGGAAAAAAATAAAACAGGTCAGATCACCTTAAGTGCCGACAAAATGTACTGACAGCTATGAGTGGAAATTTATACATCTTGTAGGCTTCAGGGTTGACTTAACCTAGTCCTTGGTAAGATTTATTTTATTCCATGGGCTTTATCTTCCTTTACACGGCTGTTTTACCATTCTGATGTAGAAAGATAACTGTAGATCCCAGCTTTACATCATCACAAGAGAGAGCAACATGAAGAGATCAAGAACTGCTTTTTAGTGTACCCCGAAGAATGAGATGAAACCACCGGAAAGCTAGAGGAAGCCCCTCCTGGGTCTCAGGCTGAGATGCACTTTATTTCTATTCCTGACAGAGGGATGATGTTAGAATTTACTTTAGATCATAGAACTAGGATAGGGATACAGCCTAGGTGGAGAAACAAACACCTATTTTAATAAAGCTAAAGAGCCATGCCAGAAAATAAATACTAAGTAGGTGGAATCGACACACACACACAAAAGTGTTCTAAAAATATATCCACATTAAGTCCCGGGAACTTGTGATTAATACTCCCTTATGTGGTAACTTATAGAAGTGATTAACTTAGTGACCCACAGATGTTGAATAGCCATGAGCTATGCAGAAGCAATTTTTCATTTATGAAATGTACTTTGATTTTTTGGAAGCTTCATAAATGAAGGAGGAAGATCCTTTTAACTTAAATGCAACCATAACCACATCATTTATATTCAATTAAAAAGGACATTCTAAGGCTGGAATGCAACAATAAAATTTTTAAGATGGAGTTATTTTACATCCAATAAAGAAAACAAGGTGGCTCTCCATTGTGCCACAGAGCAGGAATTTTGCTTTTTCTATTTAGCTACCTATAAATATGAATATCTGCAACACTTACAAAAGCAAACTTCATATATTATCATTATAAAATTGAGTAAAATAATGTCAAGGTACTAGTTATTTAGTGAATATATCTTAGCCCATAAATATGTCAGTTTGTTTCTTGTGCACTTAGGGAAACATGAACAACTAATTTTAAAAACTAAAGTGGAAAAATGATACAGTAGAAAGAAGACTTTGTCACTTTACTGAGAACCAGTCTTTTCATCGCCAGTTAATTAAGGGTTTTGAATGAGTCTTTTAACTTGCCTGACCTCAGTTTGTTCATCTCTAAACTGAAGATAGCAGTAATAGCCATTACATGGTTCTGAGTTGTGGTCAGAACAGATAATAGCTTCTCAGTATGAGTGCTTTTGAAGCTAAAAAGGTAGATTATGGAGTCAGACTGCTATTAATTATCTCGAAAAGATACTGAAATGTAAAATATGCTTTCAAATTAAATTGAACAAAATGCTGCTCTGTTCGTTCCTTCTTCCTCAACCTGAACACTGAAAGTTAAAACCTACTGTGAAAATCTAAATGTGGTTTGTTTATATACTGATACAGTTATCAAAATGAGCTCTAAGATTGGACTTTATGACACAAATGTTTTAATAAATACTTACTATATTATAGGAAAATTGCAAGAAAATTTTTCTGTATTTAAAAATTAGCTTCCATGCATAGGTACAATTGGGTCTTGGAGCTTCTGGTGCTTTGAATGAAAATAGTCCCTGAAGGCTCAATAGTTTGAAAGCCATCAGTTGGGTAAGATGAGGTGTGGCCTTGCTAAGAGTAGGTGTGGCATTGTTGGAAGTGATGTGTCTTTGAGGTTGCAAAAGCCCATACGAGACCCTCTCTGCCTTCTACAGCTAGATCAGGATATAGCTATTAGCTACATCTCCCGAACCATGCCTGTCAGCTTGCCGCTGCGATTTCTTCCATGATAATAATGGATTAACTCTCTGAAAAGGTAAGCCCTTAAATGTTTTCCTCTATAAGAGTTCTTGGTCATGGTGTCTAATGTCTATTTATCTGACAAATGCAAACATGCCAGGAATGCAACAACCATGTCAGTAAGGCATGCTGCTAGTGAAGTGACCTCAGATGTACGGGGGTGCAGGAAACATAGTCACTTATTTTCACACTACGTTCAGTTAAAAAGAGCCCTCATCAGGGGCAATTAAGAGCACTTGCTTCTTTGCAGGGACCCAATGCAGTTCCTTCATCCACATGGAGGCAATCAACTGTCAGTAACTCCCGCGCCAGAGGATTCAAGACCTTCTCACCTCTCTTGTCACTCCATGCATGTGCTCCACATGGATATACACAGGCAACCACAGTCGTGCACATAAAATAGAAATAAATAAACAATTCTTAGAGAGGAACCTCCCTGGGATACTGGTGGGACGTCAGGCAGAGCAGAGCAAACACAACGGATTTGCTTTTCAAAAAGAAAAGGAGAGACAAACTAGATTTGGTGTTTAGAGGATGCTAAACAGCAAGCTAAGTATTTTCTCACTGAAAATTTCCAACAGTCCTATGATGCAGTCACTTTCTTAGTTCTGCCTACAGACATGCAAGTTAGATAACTTATTCAAGGTTACAACTCGTACAGAAGACTTTCAACATAATAATTTAATCTGCAAATCTGTGTTTAAAACACCAGTTTTTGTTTGTTTGTTTGCTTGTTTATTTCTTGAGATTTCATTCTTTTCTAATATAGGCATTCACCTCTTTATTTTCTTTTTTTATAAAAACTTTTTGGTGAAACCCATATGTTTTGGCAAACTTTCATTTGCCTGAAGATGGTTTTGAAATTTCTTTTGGTTTTCTATTTATTCTTAATGATTGCTACATTGATGGAGGAAGGTCATTGGTTAATTAAATAAAGAAGCTGCTTGCCCTGATAGGTTAAAACAGGAGGGAGGAGTAAACAGAGCAGAATGC
>NC_022012.1:57796713-57816163 GCF_000317375.1 Microtus ochrogaster
TTTGGATTTCTTGTTTACTTAAGTAATATTATATTCTTCTGGAGTCTTTGATAAACTTGAAGAATGGTAAATTCTCTCATTTTACTTATTTTTATTCAATTCTAGCTTTATTATACTGTTGTCAGCAACAATACACCTGAGGATTTTAGCTTGTAAGGTTTGTTCTATGGCTTAGATGTGATTTATTCTGGATGACATTGTAAGTGTGCTTGAGAAGAAAGAATACATTCTTCTGTTGAGTAGAGAGCTCCGTCAGGGCCAGCTGACACCATTTGATCTACACTGCTCCTTTACTGAACTTCTCTCCAGATATGTTATTAATGTAAATGAAGAATTTAAGTCTATTAAGAGCAAACGAAGTTCAAAATTAGCAGAAGGAATGCAATAGCAAAATTAGAATAGATAAAAGGACAAGAGAACAAAAGAACGCTTTAAAAATCAAGTTGAAATTAATTTTATATAATGGAAAAATGAACAAATCTAAAGCAAAGACACAAAGAAAAGTTAAGTAAAATTACAGATACAAGGAGACACATTGGATGACAGCATGTTGGAGACACAGCGGATGTCTCAGGTATAAAAATAAATATTATGAAACTATCTTATGAACAATCTTAGCAAATCAAGTAACAGAATAAATGGACACACTCCTAGAAAAACAAAATTTAATCAACACTGAATGAAGAAGGAATAGGAAGTATGGATAAACTGATACGAAACAAGATAAACAATATAGTAAAAAATGTTGCCAACAGGTGAATTCTCTATTCTCACAGATTAATTCCATAAAAACAAACAAAAGAAATTAAAAAACAAGCACTCACAACTAATTTTACACCCTTTCTAACTATATAAAAAAATTTCAAAATATATCTATTATCAAAAGTGACCAAAAATGAGAGAGATACTTTATGTAAAGAAAGTTATTAAGACAATGTTTGTGAAGTCAGGTGAGTCTTCCATGGAATGCAAAACAAAGTCAACAAAATAGTAAAAGGATCAAACTTCATGTTCACTTCAAATGTATCCTGAGGATGCAGGCCAGTCAATCAACATGATACAACATGTTAGCCAAAAGTAAAAGAGAGAAAAGAATAATCTCAACATGTATGGGAGAAGCATTTACAAACTATGAATCAAACAAAATAGATACTGCAGGGCCTCATCCCAATGTATAAAGGATACAGGTAAAAATCCTACAGCAAAAATAATAATCAATAGACTTTAAAATATATTCTCTAGGTTTTGAAAAAGGTAAGGATGCTCACTCTTACCATTGTTCACCAGGCTTTTCCAGGTCTAGTCAGAGCAACCAATGAGAGAGAAGTGCAAGGGGAGGAAGAAAGATGGAACTATGTTGTGTCTGCTTTGTCTCTACCCCATCATATCCTAGCTCTCATTTTTGTGTTCACCCTCCAGTTGCTATAATATAAACCCACTGAGGGGGAAAAAGCATTCCATATTTATATGTAGTAAATAATTCATTCTAAATATGGATTCGTTTTGCTTATAGTCTATAAATTTGAGAAAAAGAGGATTGAAGGTAACATCTACTGTGGTGTTTTTCTAAATCTCAGATCTTATATGAATAGAAAATTTCTTCGGGTCCCAATGTATTAAAGAGTCATACAGATCAAATAATCTGAATAAGCCCTGACTTCTTTCATGATTGCTATTAAGGAAGGGAATACAGATACCTCTCCCCATGTCTGGATTATCCTCCAAGGATGCTCTGGAGAAGGAGACAAAGAAGATCTAAAAGATGTGCCTATACTTTTCTATGTCTCAGTGGTTGTAGTTGTCAGCACAAGCTCCCCTAGATTGTGTCCTTACCCACCAGGATGATCTGATTGACGGACTTTAAGAAAAGAACAACTTTTTCCCCACAAGGGCCTGGCCTATGAAAGTAGCCTCCACTGGGAAACACACAGTGAGTAAGCAACAGGCTTGAAGTTTCCATTGCTGTGGGCTGATCCTGGCAGGAACTGAGATATTGTTTCTTCTTCTGTCAGACCCACATTATAAGGTCCAGTGCTTCCTACATACTTCACAATTTCTGCCAAGTGTAGTCAGTAAGACAAGCACCTTCAGGAGAGCTCCCAGAGACAACAGAGAAGCAGATGAGATGAAGTGGAATGCCTTTCAAACACTAGGCAGAATTAGAATTGCATCCTCAGATACTCGAACAAACAAACAAAACCCTGACTTTCTTTCTTTCTTTCTTTCTTTCTTTCTTTCTTTCTTTCTTTCTTTCTTTCTTTCTTGCTTGCTTGCTTGCTTGCTTTCTTTTCCACAAGAGTAACAAAAATATTACTTTATTAGGATAGTGTAATTGTATTTTCTATTATATTATTTTAAATATGAATTTAAATAAATCATATGTAAAGATAAGTATACAACCTACTCTGACTATTAATCCTACAACAATAAACCTGTTATCTACACTATCTTAGTTCTGTCATTTGTTTATTGCTATTATAGAAATATAAAATATCATGGAATTATGATTTCACAGTAACAGTCAACAACTATATAACTTTAAAAAATAATGCTGCCAATCACTATCCCTTTGATGATACCAGGGAATGAACTCTCTATGGGACTAGTCCTTGGGTGCGCTGAGCAAGGAGAGTTCATTTCACCTTACGAATATGTTTTGATAGATAAAAAATTCTTAAAGTCATCCTCAGTAGGCTTTATCGATCTTATCTCTGAAAGAAGAAGAACAGTGACTGCCATTTTGAGGTGTTCAATAAATATGGATATGTAAGTGGAGGCCAGCAATGAATATGAAAGAGAAAGGAGGGGTATATGAGAAGGACTAGAGAGATGAGGCAATTGTATTATAACCTCAGAGAATAAATAAAATAGAACATGGCCCAATATGAAAAATTTTAAATCCTAAAAAGTATAAATGTCATTTTTTACTAGTATCACACATTAAATTTTCTGCAGGTATAATTAAAATTCTTTTTAAAAGCATAAATAAAACTTAGATAAGGGTTTTTCACCTATTTGTTTAGATTCTACATGCATATCCCTAGTTTGCTATATGGCTCTACTGACTTTCTTTTGATAGAAGGCATGGTCCTGATATGCCCTGGGGTGTTTTCTTTTAAGAATTCAGACTCACCTATATTCATTCATACAACCTTTGTTAGCAGAGTTGAAAGATAACAGTTTATTACAGGCTTCTAAGCAGTAAGCCCAGCCAGGGTTTCGGGTTAGTTATTGAGAAAGTGGATTCTTCTGTCAGTTTTATGTTTCTTCATCATGGGTTTCTACTGTCACTCACCCATGAACTTAGAAAGTTTAAAGACACCAAGAGGAAACCTTCTCAACCCATGTTCACATCATAATGCAGACCCTCACAGATGAGAGTCCTCTGAACAGTCATTGGTTATAAGGCAGACTGGTACTTCAGGTTGTTACTAGACAGCAAGCCTCCTCTTCTATGTAAACCACTAGGTTGAGTTTAATGGGGGAACAAATTTCTTTTGTGTATAAATGAAATTCTCATCTGTCCTTTGAGCCTACAGAGACTCTGACTCTGGAGATGGGTTTTGGCCCTCAACTTCAGACCCCCAGCATTTTGTCTCAAATGTTCTCCAAGACCCTCTTCTCTGAGTCAGGTTGGCCCTCTGATTCTGTGACAGGGAGAAAAAAGTAAGAACAAAGCAGCAACAGTACAGTTACTGTTATTTCATCTCATGATGTAAAGTTCTTTCTCTACCTCCTGTCCAAACTCATTCAAGAACAAAGACACGAATACGATAGATCACTCTAGGTACTGCCTTCTGTTTTCTATAAAGTTTACATGGGAACTTACCAAGCTCAATATTTTAACAGTATGTTCTCATAAATAATATTTATTTCTTATTGATTCAGCTCGAGCTTGACTTCCTTTTAGTAAGGTGATGTTAAATAATATTAATATGTTCCATAAGATTCCCTGTTGTTTTTCCAGAATAGAAAAGAAAGCTGGAAATTTCAGTAAGTTTGCAAGAGAATGTTATATACATCATGGAAAAGGTCAAAGTTTAATACATTGATATCAAACTGCCACTTAAACCATTTAGAATAATACTCTCTGAAATAGTTATAAGGACTGGCTTAAATAGTAAAATGTGTTTCTAATCCAACTTAATTAGGCATGTTTTTCAATCCGCTTCCAAATACAGCACAATAGTGAAAAGTATCAGACTGGTGTACCCAACCTTAGAGTTTCAATAACCATACTTGTAAAATAACCAATATGATAAGAGGGATTAAAAGAGAGAATATTCTCCTTTTTGTTCTCTGAAGTCAGAGGATAGTGGTACATGTCTCAAATTTTTGCAATGCTAGGGGCCACCTGTTTCCTTGTTCAGGGAGGTCCCAACCGGTAGATTTTAACCAGTGTCCAGTCTACAAAAAAATGAGCTATGAACTTATGAAGAAGAGGAAAGCAATGTGACTTAACTGCTATCTTGTTTAATTCAATCACATGGCATAAACCATAAAACTTCCTGGCACCACGTGAATTTCAAGTACCACGGGCATTCATTCATCGCATATCCCAATCTTTTTCCCCCATCTTTGTTGATTTGGTTTGTCTTCACCTTCCTGGATGGCTAATGGACTCATGGAAATGGGAGACCCAGAGAAGACTCAACCACAGCCTGCACTGCCAAGTGATAAGGTCAGTGCATTTCTATGGCATCATAAGGAGGCTGATGTCTCTCTCTGTGGCTACTGTAGCTGTCCACTAGCAGTAGGTGGTCTAGCACCTACAATTTTTCCTTTGGGTCCAGGCTCTCTGTTTCCCCATGTTTTCTCGGGGCTGTTGTAAAATCACATGTGCTTTCCAAGTCTAGCCACTTCTAGGAATCAGCTCCCTTTGGTGTCTGCCCAGTGTGGGAGGGGCATGACTGAGAAAACTCTTACTTCCCCTAGAGAAACCAGTAATTACATCAGGCAAAACAATGTGTCAAAATTAAAACAAAACAAAACAACAACAAAACCCACCATGGAGGTCTGGTAAATATTACAAAGAACTTAAAAGTACAAGACTCCTGTAACTGCCTTCCATGTGTACAGTAACCATTCTTGGAGACCTATACTCTAATATCATCAGCTAGATTAAAAGGGAGAATATTTTTCTTTTTCTTTCCAAGATCAATTAGATCCAAGGGTACTGTCAGACATCTCTAGAAATGTTCTGTAATTGTGGGGAACCACTTGTTTTTTTATATTTATTTATTTATTTATTTATTTATTTATTTATTTATTTATTTTGCTCAAGAAGTCCATGGAGACCTTACCTAGTGAATTCTAAGAAATGTTCAGTCTACAAAGATCAACGTTAATGCAGAGGAATGATTTCTTCAGTGCTTCCAAGTAAAGGCCTTTGACTTATGGTCACTAATAGAACAGCTGGTATAAGAAAGACTAGAAGACAAAGAGGACAAGATCACCAACTGGCACAAAAAGTAGAGGAGGAAGAGATGATAAATTTTGGCTAGCTTCAATGTCTTAACCAGCAAGCAAGGAGAGCCAACGCTTAAAATGACGGGTATGTTCAATAGTCCAAGGGATCACACTCACAGACGTTATAATGGTTCTAGTCTATATAAGATGTTTCTTGGACAACTTCTCACTAGTTAATTTCTTCTTGATAAGTAAAATGATATGCATATATAAACCTTCAGACCTCGGCTTAAAGCAGCATTTACTAACAAAGAGACAGCCTCACTATTGTTTTAAGCTAAAACTTGAATGATGACCAAATATTTAAAAGCCATGTGAGAAGGACATCTTGTTTATTCTAGCCACTTCAACAACTCTCAAAAGGCCTGAAAGCAGATCCTGGGTTAAACATTCTAGAGAAAATTCTTATAGGCCAAGAAACAATAAGAAGGTGCCCAAAAGATGCTCATTCCTTAGAGCCTCTAGAAATACTCTAACAGACTTTGATTTGAACATTTAAACCAGACTGCATTCTGGCTTCTGGTTCTCTGCCTAGGACGTGTAATGTAAATAACTCATGCCTTTACTCCTCCCTCACATCTATTCCAGACATCAGACAACAGCAACTTTATCACAGAAGTCATAATGTGGGGACCTTGGGCTTTAGTGGTTATCTGGAAAGGATTGCAAAGTTTGACCAATGGCAAACAAACAAAGATAGAAAAAATAAAAAAATACAAAGCAACAAAGTATAAAAATTAAAACAGTCAAAGTAAAAGAATTCAAAGTGGAGGCAGCAAAAGCTGGTGGCAGAGACATCTCAGGAGAGAACCACACGGTATGTAGCAACAGAAGCTAGAAACATTCAACTGGGAAGAGATGTGCACAGGTCTGGAGGCCCAGGTACAAACTCTGAGTCACCAATGTGAAAGAACCACCAAATACCTCTGCCAAGAGGAAAATTCATCGAAATTGCTCCGATTTTAAGTCATAAACAGGTAAGATATATTACTTACCCGGTTTATACTGTCGTTCGCTAAAATAGCCTGCAGTAGAGTTTTCTCAAATTCTTCCAACTTCTTCGAACATTTTTTAAGAATATGATTAGATAAATTAAAATCATCCATCAGTCTAGCTAATGTACCAACAGCTTCCATCCAAAAACTTGAGAAAGGGAGTTTGGGGTTACGGTAAAACGTGATCAGGCCATCTAACAACTGTGCAACCGAATCAGAAACTGTGGAGGAGTCTTTCTCAAAGTGGATCAAGTATAGTTTCAGACCACTGGATTCTGTCAGCTTCTTCAGTTCAAGCAGATGCTGTAAGAACTGCATGTGTGAAGACGGAGGATTTCCCAGGGTGGTGCAGGGCTTCTTCTCAAGAGGCAGTGGCAGAAGGGGCGGGGGGCTGCAGCTCTCCACAAGATGCTGAGACAACTCTGCAAGTTCGCTTCTTTGCTCACTTGACAAGACGCATCCAGAATCATCCATCAAAGCCACAGTATTTTCAGAACTTCTAGGTTCCTGATCTGGCAACGGGGGGAACACATCATGTCCTGAAATAGAAAGGGACAAAAGCATTATCTTCCTGCAGCTAGAAATCTTAAAACCAATATGATGATTTTATTCTAAATGAAAACACTACATAAAACATGCAAATGTACATAAACATTTAGCGAACAGTGTAAAAAATGGCTTAGATGCAAAACAGACATTGTTTGACTAATGAAATATTTTACGCATTTTCAATTAGACCCCTCATTCAACTACAAGCATGTTCCTAGAAAGTTACAATCATTCCGAGCTTTCTCCTCCATGCAGAACTGAAACAGTTTTTTCAACAGTTTGTTTTATTTTTAATTATCAGTATGCATGTGGGTCTGTATGTGGGTCTGTATAGCACAGCACAGTGTGCAGAGGCCACAAATGGGCATCAGATCCCTAAGTCCTGGATTGAGCCACAAACCTGATTCCGAGGCACTCTGCAAGAGCAGCAAGTTCTCCTAATCACTGAGCATCGCTTCATCCCCAACCAGAACAACCCTAAAAGGAGTATTTCCATCCACATGTGTGCTAGGAGAGCGCAGTACTCAAATTGAGCACTGACTACCCTGGCTGCTTGGTTTTAACACCCTCAGCAAAATGTCATGGGTGCACATGTTGGGAATGACAACATGAAAATTTGGACACAGAGAAGAATCTCCTCACAATCCATGAAAGGAATGCCAGTTTCGGCAAAAGAGTATCACGGTGAACTTTTACCTGTTACAGATTACAGTATTAAAGTCAAGTTATCAAACTGAATAAAAGAATAATTGTATTTTATTTTGAAAAGAGCTCTGAACAATTTCTATTTTACATCCACTCAGATTTACACCACTGGCTAAATGTTTGTGTACATCTTTTTTTTTAAATATTTATTTATTATGTATACAATATTCTGTCAGTTTGTGTGCATGTTATGAGGAGACATACTCAGTGCTGTAACTTGCTCCTGACTATGAGAAATCCCTCATGGTTAACAGATAAAACGAGCAAGGATCAGCATTTTTATAACTTATATCAAACCATAAAAATTTTCTAGATAAGTTACAGAGATATGATAGAAACACATGTAGGTACTTATAACAATAACCAGCTTAAATATTATAGAAAACTAACTCACAATAATTTAGGCTTTCTCATGGCATACAATCACCAATGTGTAGTCACTGTACAACATACTTAATCTCCTCCCTTTTCTTACTTTTAAGGATGGTACCTATAACTAATGTTTACATTAACAGCCAAGGCTTTCTTTTGGAAAACATTCATGGCTTAACTAGCTAAATAATGATGGGCAAGAGAAACTATACTGAGTATCCATATAGAAAGATGGAAGAACCACATTTTTCCTTAGAAAGGATTAAACAACTTGAGTGACAATATTAATACACTATAATCTCTAGCAATAGTCATAAGCAAGACATTTCTTGAGAAAGACAAGTATTTGAATACCCATACCTGTTTGAGAAAAACACAGCATGGAAACAGCAATGTGCCTCTGACCCGTTAAGAGAGTATTCCACAGCAGCAATAAGAACCTATGCATGTGCTTGGGTCTATTTTCAGAGATCTCAAAGCTAATAGAAATATCATACGAAGTGGATTTCAGTGATATGTAAAGAATACTCCATTCAACAGAATATGTACTCTGTAATAGCCAGGGGAGAGGCACTGAAAAAAATCTTGGGGGAAATTTAAAAGTAACTTGAATCATGTACAAGTAGAAACATAATTTTTAAGAACTTCTGAGGTATAGCTAGGGCAGTTCTAAATAGAAACGTTCATAGCAATATACTTTCCTTAGAGAATAAGAGCGATCTCAAATAACTTAATTAAGTACCACAAAACCTCAAATAAACAGTAACAATAAAAACCAAAGGCAGTAGATGGCAAAAAAAATTATAAATATCATGATGCCTAACCTCTATTGATCAGCTACTACATAACCTCTGCACCTATGGTTTGCAAAACATTGATGGAGATAGACAGACTGTAAGAATCAAAAGACCAGAAAATCTGCTGTGAGGTTGTGATACCTAGAAATGCCAAGGAAGTTGGATCCTTGATACTTCAACAACATATATATCTCTTACATACTGAATCGTATATTCTACTTCATTTTGGTGAACCATAGACCTTATATTTTTTGGTTTTTAAATTCTAATTTAAATCCATTTATCATTTCAAAATAGATCTCAATAATATTCAACAAAATAGAGCTCTTACCTTCCTGGAACATATCTTGTCATAGAAATACTTCCTCTGAACCACAGGAAGGATGGAGAAAATGCCCCTTACAAAACAGAATGAGCTTTTCTTTCCTGGTCCTGCCTTCAACTTACTGGATGAGGCTAAACCCAGTTTGCTAAGGCACTCAGTCTACTGAGCCAAACAATCTTATACCAAACCAAAGAGTGCCCAGACAGCTATTTCTCTGTATGTCCTCCTCCAATCACTTCCTCACATTGGCTCATGGCACCTTCATCTCTTGGACTTATTGATGAACATCCTCACCTACATGATCAGTCAGCCTCTGGCTCTGTCCTCCTCTAGTCTACCTTCTAAACAGTATCATTTTGGAGAAAATATTCCAGAAGCTTCACACATGCTATAGAATAGAGACCCCCCAAGGTCCTCAACTTAGCACATAAATCCTCTCATAGTTTGCCCCCCAACCTTCTTATGTAGTTTACCTTTGTCTTCACCCTCATATCATGCATGCAACTCTAAGCCCCACAGAGTTCACAAGAGATGCCTCACCATTTCACACAATGATGGATTTGCACATCCTTTTCCCCAAATGCATACTGATTCTTCAAATCCAGCTACTTCTCTGCTGTGAAACTTTCTAAGTTCTCACGAGGCTTAGAAAAGCCTTACCTACATGTTTCTACTACTCACCTACTCACTTTAACCTATCCTGAATATATTAGTGGCTCCTTACTGAAAGGAGAAGCTTCTGAGGGAAGAGTCTGTGTGGATGTTCCAGTTGTTTGATCCTGCCTCCTACATGGCTGGTGATGTGAACATTATTGAAAGAATCTCTCTCTCTTTCTTTCTCTCTGTCTCTCTCTGTCTCTCTCTGTGTCTCTCTCTGTGTGTGACTCTCTAACACATACACACACAAACACACTATGATTAAATCAAATAATATTCATTCAACTGTATTCAGCATAGGAATGTATAATTTGCCACTACCAACTATGATTTCCAAGCATTAATAATCATTATCCAACATACACTCATGCATCAAATAATGTAAAAGTAATGTTTATGCCACCTGGTGGTCAAACTGAAAATGTTATTTAAAGTCATTTCATAATTCTGTTTTTAATAATACTTTTTTATATTTTTTGAAATTATAAGATAATTAAATTTTAATTATAAGATAACTACATCTTGTAGTTATACTATAATTACAGATTCCCTTCCTCTTTCTAATCCTCCTCATGATCCCTCCTTCTCAAATTTATGGCCTCTTTATATATGGATTCCTAAATATAAAAATACAACCTGCTCAGTCTATGTTATCTGTCTTTAAATGATCTCAAGGCTGATCACTTGGTAGAGAATAATCAATTTTGGAGCTCTTAATGACAGTGTTCCAATTAAAAGCAAGTGTTTGTTTCTTGCTTTAGGAATATATATTTTAGCATATGACAAAGCATATTTGAGAAATGCTAACAAAAAGGTTCAGTTGTATTTTATCCAAGCACATCATCACTCTAACTTTAAATATACCAAAGGGAAATATCATATACATGGAAATAAAAGCAAATGGTGTGATGTCTCTTGGCTAAACTGTCTTTTCTGAATAGAAATAAAATAAAATGTGTATTTGTAGGCAGACTTTGTCCTAGGCAATTAAATACCACAATTCCTCATGCCTTCAAGTGCTCATTCTCTGGGATTTGCTCATTGTTTCTTTCCTGGAACATCTTCTAGATCCCCAAAGGGAACTTTCCTTACTGTTGTGCTGTTTTATCTGCGGTTTTCTCTACTTAAATATCTCCATCATGAAGCCTCAAAGAATTATTTAACTAAAGATTCTCAAGTCTGTATCTCTAATCCCAACATATTCTCAACTAATTAGTCTTTTCTGTCAGTTATTTTCTCTATTTTTAAATGATGATGGCATTTTAATAAGTAATTTTTTTACAAAATAATTATTAGTATTCTATTGAACATGTTTTAAAAATAGCTATTTCATATATCGTATGATACCAGGAATAAATAAATACATAAATAAATATTTATGATGTCTAGGTAAACTAATGAATTTCTAAAATTTGATCAGAGAGTAGAGTAAACAAATTAACATGAGTGCTCAGCATGCTGAAATCCCTGGGCGTGACCATCAAAACTAAAATAACTAGATATTGTAAGTCAGCTCATTTTGCTACACATCACATGAACAAATGCCTAATAGGAAATAACTTCAGGAAGTATTTACTGTGGCTCAGTGTGAGATGACGTAAGCCGTTGGAAACCCGAGAATCTACTTTGTGAGCCTTATACACTAATACATATTAATCTTGTCTATCTTTCTGTTCCTTGAGGTTTTAAAGTCTGTTCAGTCTATTCCCATTTCAGAAGGTTCTCTTGCATTAAACATTCTATGTGAATTGCTCTCTCGGGCCTCTCAAAATCTCTTTAGATGTCATTTCTTCAAAATTTCCTTCTCTAACAATAGTAACCTAAGGAAGCCTCCAGATGAATCTTCGTCCTATCTTCTTGTTTTGGTCCCCCAGTCTGTCACTGTCACTTCATGACCACTTCCCACTGATAATTTTGCTCTTCATCCTTAAGAATGCTCTAAGAAAGACCCAGATTTCCTGGCCTATCGCTATATCTCAGACCATGTAATTCTGAGTAAATGCTAAACAACATTAAACAAACAAAACCCTGTTGTATACCACAGCCCCTTTTATTGTCATGCTCATGAGATTATATGTAAAGAGCAGGGCTATGTCAGAGAAGTTTCTGTCTCCTGTCCAATTACTCTGCCTAAATAACTTATCACTCAGATAACATAAAGGATACCTTAAAGAAAATATACTTCTTGCGAAACGTATAACATAAGTCAAATAAATGTTAGGCTACTCTTCTATTTTCATGCTAGGAAACCCACAAGGCTCCTCACAAACAACTGCAAAAGCACTTTTGCCCTGGTGTCATGCATCCTTGGGCCGACCCTGGTTTTCCATTATTCTCTACAACACCCATTATTCTCTGCTCTATGACAAAGTCAACTTAAAGAGTTTTCAATTAGATTTTTATATTTATCTTTAGATGGTATGGGAAGTCCTTCTATCTATGTGTTGCTTTTATTTTTTTAATGAATAAAGAACTGCTTTGAGCCTATGGCATGGAAGAAGAGAACTAGGCAGGGAATGTAGGTTGTATGCTGGGAGGAAGAAAGGCGGAGTCAGAGAGAAGCCATGGAGTCGCTGGAGACAGATGCTGGGAGTTCTACCTGGTAAGCCACAGCCACATGGTAATATACAGATTAATAGAAATGAGTTAAATTAAAATGTAAGAGCTAGCCGATAAGAAGTTAGAGCTAATAGGCCAAGCAATGCTTTAAAATAATATAGTTTCTGCGTGATTATTTTGGGTCTAAGCTACCGAGCGGCCTGGAGAAACAAGTTATCCTTGCTCCAACATTTACACTGCTCCTTCCTGCCTAAAACACCTCAGTACACAGAGTCTTCTAGAAGTAACCTCTTCATGCTCTTTATTTAAAAATATCTAGCATAGTGAAATCTTTCAGTCATTTCAATATCTCCCTAACTTACATCGTAAAGGGAATACACTACAATTGTAGAGCAACAATTAAGTAATTGACAGGCACTCAATATTTCCATGGGGAAGATATCCAACTTGTATCTCAAATAAACATTTCAGGAGTATCTCTTATTTACATCAAATATAATAGTTTTGCCTTCACAAACACAGAATTAAAGAAAATATATAAGTCTCAAAATGCACTTTTGTTCTTTGTTCCCAAATGCATGGATTTAGAATGTTTTACCTGTTTCTTACTAGACTCTAAATCTCTATTATAGTAAGAGGCCACTTGTTTGTTCCCAGCTGGTCAGCCACAAAATAATCACACAGAAACTATATTAATTACATCACTGATTGGCCAATCATTTTAGCATATTGCTAGCTAGCTAGCTCTTACGTCTTAATTTAACTCACTTCCATTAGTTTATATTTTACCATGAGGCTCATGGCCTACTGGCAAAGTTCCAGCTGGCAGCTCATGTCCTTCCCTTCTGGTGGCTAAATGGAGTCTCTAAACTCTGCCTTGCTTCTCCCAGCATTCAGTTTAATTATCCCCACCTAGCTCTACTCTTTTGCCCTAGCACAGGGCAAGACAGTTACTTTTTTAACCAACTGTATTGACAGCATACAAGAAGTTATTCTGAAACAGCTTATTTCTCTAATGGTCACTCTTACATGCAGAAGAGAGTTGCTTGAAGCCTTTTAAAACCCAGTCCAGTCAGCTCAAACTCTATGCCAAATATACTAGACTTTCTAAGCATGGGGCCAAAAGTCAGTGTTTTTGAAGCTCTTGGGTGGTTAAAATGGGAGAATCATTGCTGTTTATTAATTTATATTTATTGCACTAATTTTGGTGAGAACAATGACTTCAGCCTTTTCTGTGTCAATGCAAACATTTTCATGACTCCCAGAATGCTTTCCTACTTTCTCTCATTGTGTTTATCTGTTGTTGAATAATTCTAAGCTCAGTTAGCAGCTCCCTTTTCTCCCTTGCAAAAGTAGAAGCTTTACTAGTCTAGCTGTCAATTACACCTAGGCCTAAGTCATTATTATTTCCTTCATGATTTTATAACAACAATGCAATCCATACAGAAGTGATAGCAAGAAGTTTAAAACTCCTAGTTAATTTAACCAAATGATCTCTCCATTGTCACAAAAATGCTACTCACCGAAAACAGCCCCACGTAAGTTGAACAACTGCTTCCTCCTTGATTATCATCACAGTCCCAATATTCCTTATTCTTCCCGTTCCACAGTCAGTCTGTTTTATGTTTATTTACTGAGCATTCTTTTTTCAAGACAAGTGAGTGGACTTTTCTTTGAAGAGTTGGCTCAGCCACCACCTTCTGGGGCTCAGTGCCCATCCAATCTAACATTTCTATTCTTTTCCACTCTTGCCAATTCAACACCAAGGCTGTTTTAATCTCTTCTATATTTTTAACAGACTGTGATATCTTGATAATTGGTTCAAGTTATTGTCTGTTATGTGAATAGAAATTTTATTACTTTTGTTTTGTCACTAAATAAACTGCAGAAATTAGAGTTGTATTGAATAAGAAATGAACTGATCAATTAATGTAACCAGTTCAAGATATCTTGCCTCTCTAACAACACAAGAACTCCTAATGAGTAAACAGGCAGTTTCTTCCTTTCTAGTCTTCAAAATCAAGCACCACACTAAGAGAACACGGCATGTTCAAGTACCTGAGGATCATTTCCATGATTTTAGTAGATTCTCAGTATTTCTGAATTTAACAGTATTGAGAATATTATAACCTACTTTGAGTGTTTCCATAAACTTTCAATCCATTAACACCTTAATTAAATTGTCAACTTACTATATCATATTTAAAAGCACAAAAGATCTCTGTAATTTTAATCCACATCCTATTTCATCATCCATCAATTATACTCTCTAAATCATGTCCATATTGTTGGAAGACATTGTAGAAAGGTCGATCTACAGTTGTAGGCTTTGCCTCTGTTGATCCTGATTGCCTCGTGCAAGTCATGCATATTTTATTAATGTATACCTACTTAGATGAAACAGATAGGAATACTAATTAGAAAAAGTACCAGACTGGGCTGCCTGCCTGAATATAAACCCATTCTGACTAGAGTATTTTTACAATATATTGCAGATAGTTAGTGGTTTTGGAGATTGGTATAGTTTCAAGGTATTATTTTCTTTCACACTCCATATATTGAAACCTGTCTATAAAATGTAAGCCTTGTTAAAAAGGCATCAAAAAGTTGTAGTTAAACACTACAATACTATATTATTTTCCTAAGCTAATTATTTTGTATTAGGGAAATCCAACAAAATTCAGGAAATCTTGGTTACTACTTTATTTTGACATCCTTATTTCTAGTATGGCTATCGGGGGCAGCTCCACCTTCCTGTTCTCCTTCTTCAGAAGGAGCTATTAGCTCCTATTCCAAACTAATGACATCTCAGACTGTCTCTCGGTAACTGCTAAGCTTACATCTTAAAATAACCTGGTGTCTCCAATGAAACAATCTTGCAGCCCTAAGTTACAGAAAACAATTATAAAACTATCTTTAATCTTCACTTTTGGTGACTACTGAGAGTGTTTTCTACAAGCAATGACAATCATGATAAAACCCACAATACACACCCTAACTGTCTTTAAGAACCCTGATTATTTACCTATTGTTACTCCTGAGTACTGAGAGCTCCTGTGAAGTCTATTAACCCAGGTGAGGGTAGACTGCCCTGAACCCATGCTATCCCCTGAGAGATCAAAATTGGCATGTGTATCTAGAATTGTTCTCACTTTTATGTAAATACCGCATTCACTGCAAGAGACATCCAACAATGTATTTTCCAGTATCAAAAAGAAATGGAAAAGATATTGGCTCATTAAGTTGCCTTCCTTTCTCTTTTTTGTATGAAGTATTTTTAGACCTTGTAAGTAATAAAAGCTAAATCACATAGGCAGCCATCACTGTAGAAAGAAAAATAATTCTGTCTCAAACTGGGCCTGATGTACCTGTAATCCAGTACTGGAGGGGCTGAAGCAGGATGTGTTTTAGTTGAAAGGCAGCCTGTGCTTGACAGAATCTGCATGTCAGAACAAAAGAAACTGTCTCTGTTCTAATCCCCTGTAAGGAGGATTTTCCTTCTCTTCTTATGGCCAGGAGGCTAGTCAATAAACTACATTATTTTTGTTTCAAAATGCACTAATATGGAATCTTTTCATTGACTTGCTGGCCTCTACATCTGTTCTAGTTTGTTTTCTGTTGCTGTGCTAAACATCATGGCCAAAAGCAACTGTAAAGGAAAGGGCTTGTTTGGCTTACAGATTATATACAGTCCATCACTGATGGAAGCCAAGGCAGGAAACTGGAGGTAAGAACTTCAGCAGAGACCGAGGAGGAATGTTGCTTACTGCCTTGCTTCCTCTGGTTCAGCTACCTTTCCTTATGTAGCTCAGGCCCACCTGTCTTGGGATGGTACTACCCCAGACAGGTTCAGATCTCCTACGTAAATTTTCAGTCAAGACAACACCACACAAACCTGACCACAAGTCAGTTTGATGGAGGCAGTTCCTCAACTGAGATTCCTTCTTTCTGGGCATGCCAAGACGTGTATGAAGTTGACAAAAGTTAACCTGCACAATCTACTCCTTGTCCAATTTGACACACAAACAGCAGTTTCAATTTTGACTGTATTTTAGAATAACCCAAAGATTATGGAAAATGAAATGCTCTGATGCTTTAGTCCAATCCCTCACCTCTAGATCCTGCTGTCACTCCTGGGAATCAGGTGATTCTAGCATCCTAGCCAAGGCTGAATAGCCCATGCATACCAACACTAAAGTGACAAAGACCTTCAGAAATACATCTAAAATAAAAAAGTTATGAAATAAAAACTACAAAGCACTTTGTGGTTATGCATTTTTGGAGTGTGAGGATCTCCTCATGGGAACTCCTGATTACTAATGTAGACTTGCTGGTGCAGAGGGTCTGGACTGATTTGTCATTTGCTGCTAAGTGGCATAAAAGAGCACTTCAGCTTGCCGTTGCTGTGTTCACAATCTGAAATCTCCCCTCCCCTCCGTCCCCCTCACTACCTCTCTCTCCAGATCACGCCTCTCTGACTCCAGCTATCCCTGTGCTGTCGCTCTAGTTCTATTGCACAGCCGCATAGAGCAGCCCACCACCACGGCCTGACAACTGCTCAGAAATTGCAAATATGATGAGAGGCTTCACGGTTCACTGAATAAGAACTAACCAAATGAGGTCAAACATTCATACAATACACAGGTAGAAGCATCTCAGAGTAACTGAGAGAAGAGTAAATTCATAACCAAATTAGGTATTAAAATATGCAAACCACAATCTAATTTGTATGAAGTAGGTCAAAGAATGGGAGCATTCTGTTAAAAATACTACTTTACAGAAAGAAATGGGCAAATTACACTAAATTCCAGGGTTAACGGTATTTGTTATCCAAATAACAGTGGGCAAAAGCAAGATGTCTAAACCCTACATATTCTGCTTTAATTACAAATTAGAACATTTTAAATATTATAAAATATGTAGAAGGAACAGAATCATTTAAATTTTCATCAGTCATCTTTCACCAAGACACATCAGTCAACATAAAATTCAAACTCGCTCTATGAATTACAATTTAATTTACATTGAAAAATTCACAAAGCTTCATGAAAATAATTTCTATTATTTCACAATTATTAGCTTGATTTGAAATTATACTTTAACTATAGTCCCAAAAATACTTTGAACAGCAAACCTATCTCTAAGATCTCACTGAATCTAAAACCATGGGAAAGCAGAAAAACAACTCAGTTGATTTTCATATGAATTTAACTTAAATAATAAAGAGGTATTTTTAAAACCAGAACTTTGAGAATATAAAAACCCAGATATCAGTGAACAATCTCTTCCCTGTATATTTTACATCACAAACACTGGCAGAAATACTTTGAATGTATTAAAGATGTATAAGCAGTATTTATCTTAACCCGAGAAAAATTGGATGCTGAAAACAACAGTCATATACTTTCTCCAGATTAACTGATGATGTGAAACAACAGGTTTTTCACTGATTAAGAACATCTCACACTACCCTAATGTTTCCTTTAGCAACCCAATATCTCAAGACATCCCTGTGAAGTATTCTCAGCTGACTGTGTTCCACGTATACCAAAATGTGCTACTGTATGTACTATTCTTAGAAATATATCAACATCTTTTATTTTTAGGTCAGTTACTTTATTATGTCCTGGAACATAATGTAAGTACATGTTGTACAGTTCTGGATCTGTGATGTGAAATTTATGTGTTAAAATTGTTTTTTTTTTCAATTGTCTACAATTTTCTGATGTTCATTCATAGCAACATATTTATTTTTATCTTAGTTAACTTGCACACTTTTCAAATGATTTTTATAGTTTCGTCCAATTTAAATTCCCAAAGGTTGCCAGTATGAAATATGCAGAATTCCTTCATAATTATGCTTTACCTACAAAAAGTCTTTAAAATTGATATAAGAAGTAGATACTTGATACTGCCTCTCTCTTCCTATCCCACCAGCTTGCATCCAGAACCCTCCCCACTTCTGCCTCCCTTCCCTCTTTGGGCACATAACATCAACCAGCTCAGCTTGTCTGGGCACTGGAGCGGAATCCTGAGGGTAACCAGGCAGGCAGAAGCTCCTTTGTTTCAATAGCCTGCCTGCAGCAAGTAAGGTAGGTGCTTTGTTTACGAGCTACCCAACCAGCATGGAGATCTGATCTCAGCACTAGGAGAAACATCACTCGAGCACCATGAGAGCCATCACTGGGGAGTGCCATCACTGGAAAGGTACATCAGTAGGCAAGGAGACCTGATCCTGTAAAAGAAGATCCATAGGGGAGCATTCGGAGGAAGAGATGGGCAGGTGCCAATGCAAGAATTCACCCAACAATCTGAAAAGCAACATGAAAACACCAGAACCCAGCGACCTCGCAACAGGAGGACATGAACACCTTAATCAAGAAGAATTAGAAAAAATTGACTTTATGAAAGTGATTGACGCCCTTAAACAACATGTAAAAAATGCCCTTATAGAAATGGATGAAGTGTAACAGAAAGTTTGAAGAATTGAATAAATCAGTGAATGATACCCTGGGAAACCAAGGAAAAACAATCAAACAGATAATGGAAACAATTCAAGACTTGAAAACTGAAATGGAGGCAAAGAAGAAAACACAAAGAGAGGGCCAGATGGACATGGAAAATCTAGGTAAACGAATAGAGACTACAGAAACAAGCATAACCATCAGAATACAAGAGATAGAAGTAAGAATCTCAGATTCTGAAGATACCATAGAGAAAATAAACGCACTGATCAAAGAAAACAGCAAATCCAACAAATTCTCATCACAAGACATTCAGGAAATATGGGACACAATAAAAAGACCAAACCTAAGAATAATTGGGATAGAAGAAGGAGAAGAAGTGCAGCTCAACGGTCAGGAAAAATATTTAATAAAATTGTAGAAAACTTTCCAAACATAAAGAAAGATAAACCTATGAAGGTTCAAGAAGCATACAGAACACTGAATAGGCTGGATCAAAAAAAAATCCCCTCGCCATATAATAATCAAAACACAAAGCATACAGAATAAGGAAAGAAT
>NC_022012.1:57821527-57834388 GCF_000317375.1 Microtus ochrogaster
GGAGGGGGAGGGAAATGGGAGGCTGGGAGGAGGCGGAAATTTTTTTCAATAAAAAAAAAAAGAAGCAGAAAGTCTTTTGAGGGGAAAAGAAAAGGCTGCCTTATACAACAGTACATTTTACACCATAAACTGGGGTATTTTATTAGACCTCAAACAGCACAGGTACTTACTGAAGAAGAGGGCAATGAGGATGTGGGAAGACAAAGGGGGAAGACTAACAAAAGCAGAAGTCATCCTGAAAAAGAATCAACTATATTCTACCCCTGGATTCTTATTATGTTTGTACATGCATCTCACTTACCAATATGGAATGCTATCAAACACCATCACTAAAGTCAAGTTCATTCTACTGTTTGTTTGCTGGCTTGCTTTCTCTTAACTCTGCTGCTGTAAAAAGACTCCAAATGAACCCTGAATTCTGGAACTGCAGGCTCAGTATTTTTGCTTGGTATTTAAAATGCTCCAAGGCCTGCTGCCCTTTTCAGTTAGTGCGTGCATGGAGGTATTTTGCCAGGCAGTAATTAGGTTTCTATAGGTTCATTTCTGGTCAAATTTTAGATTATGTCTCATGAATGCATATTTCAATTTTATGTCTTTAAACCAGTAGGGCTGAGACTTCAGCCCCCATCATGAACATCTAAGAGTGGTTAAATTATGGGTGGCTGAGTGTCCAGAGTTGCTCATTCAGCTTTTGGGTAGGATCAGCATTTTCCTTTTCCAACCACTTCCCAACTGATGCTGCTGACTTAAAGAAAGATCATAATGGTGGAGGAGAACATTGTTGAGGATTCCACAGGACCCCAGTGCATTCACTACCACTTATTTAATTCTAGATGAGTTCCTCTCTCTGCTTTCCTCATTTAACACTGATCAAGGAAGAGTTAGGGATAACTTCCAAAATGCAAATTAACACAGCAGAGAAATGAATGCAAAAATGAAAATCCAAAGGCAGTTAAAAAAATTAAGCAACAGGATCAAAAGGTATACATGTAAATGAAGACATGAACAGGGGAAGAATGAGAATCTTAAACAATAATGCCAAGTTGATGCCTAGCCAGATCATGAGAGTCCCTGAAATGTGGGCCCTTCCATGGGGCTCAGGAAACCCTTTCCTGCTTCTCCTCATTTTTATTCTTTATTCACGTAGTAGGCTACCTAGGACTATTCTATTAATCACATTCTTTCAATATCTTCCATTTTGTTGTCTTCTGATCTTTCTGCCTACCTTCTCATAGTCCCCAAGTCCCGTATTTATTTCCTGTTCCTTTCAATCAAGCTCACTATAACAAAAGGAGATGTCTTAGCCTTGCCAGTCACACCAAGAACATCCAGACTGTCTGAAGATGGACAGAAATTAAGACTCAGGTCCACCCTATTAGCCCTATTTTCTAATTTTGTTTTTGCTTTGAGAATGACAACGACAATATACTGTATATTTCCAGAGACTCTGAAATGAGTTTTGTTCACTGAATATGATATTCATTCTAAAAAATATTAATTTCAGGCTCTAAGGACAAAATATTAAATTCAGAATCATTGCATATTTAAATTTCTAATATAACCTTAATTTTAAAAACAGAGAAACACAGGGCATTTACAAAGCACATATACAATATATCAAAAGCTAAAACTAACCCTAAATATAAGAAAAAATTAAAATTTGTTTTAGGTTTAGGGGTATAGCTAAGAAATAGTACATATCCTTAACATACGTGAGACCATGAGTTCAATTTCTAGAACCAAATTAATAATAGTAATAATAATAATGAGAAATATTTGTTATTGATTGAACTAACAAAAATTCACATTGAGCAAACATCTAAGAGAATGAAAATATTCTAAACAATTTTAGTTTCTGAATCTATCAAAGAAGAGAAGTTGGTATTGTCATTGTTCATTTATTCTGACCTGATTAAACTCCCATGGAGGTAGGAGTCCAGAGACTCATCCTACCCACAGGATCTTTAGCAAGATGATAGACTTACTCTCCTTGCCTTTATGTATTGCTACAAAGGCTAGGAATATCTTAAGAAAAAAACAAAACCCAGACAATGAACAGGATAGGATTTTACAAATATCAACTGATGTGGAAATGATTTCTTATTAATAAAGAAACTGCCTAGGCCCATTTCATAGGCCAACCCTTAGGTAGGCAGAGAAAACAGAACAGGATGCTGGGAGAAAGAAGCTGAGTCAGTGAGTCGCCATGATTGTCCCACTGCAGACAGACGCAGGCTAAGATCATTCCTGGTAAGCCAGCTTGTGGACTACACAAAATAATAGAAATGGGTTAGATCAATATGTAAGAGCTAGCCAATAAGAGGCTGGAACTAATGGGTCAGGCAGTGATTAAAAAAATACAGTTTCCGTGTAATTATTTCGGGTAAAGCTAGCCGTGGGGGCGGCCGGGTCCCGGGGACTCAGCCCCGGCGCTCTTATTTCAACAATCAACATGCAAACATACATTTATTCTACAATTTTTTTCTATGAATAGTCATTCATCAGCTCTGAAAAGGCAGGTGCTGTGCTAAAAACAGGATGATCTGATGATGAATATCAACACAGTTCCTGCAAGCACGGTTCAGATTCCACAAGGAAGACAGAATTAAACATTTAAAATTTACCTTACATATACTCTGAAAATACGAACTATGAGACTCATAGCATGAAAATATAATTTAGTCTAGAGAGACCATCAGAAGAAGTAGAATATTGAAACTGTATCAGAAAAAAAATGAAGAGTATATAGGCAGACAAAAAGGAGAGGGAGGAAATAAACAATGAGTGTATATGCTTAGAAAGAAAACAAAAGGAAGACAGTATGTAAGTGAAAAACTTCCCCGTGCCACAGTAGAGAATGTGAAGAAACCCAAACTTAGGAGGCTCCTCAGAAATGAAGAACAAAAGACTTGTGAACAATGATTTTTAGCACCCTCTACCTCTTAAAAGTTCACTAAGAAGAACTGCTCCATCCACGGAGCCATGTCATCAGGATGCGGGCTCATCTCAGCCTCACAGGTTTTCATCCTGCCCATGTTAGCTAAGGACTACCACAGTTCTAAAACCATCTTTTGGCTTGGCCAAGGGCACACAAGAAACAAGAGATTGAGTAAAAAAGGATTTTCTATCTTTTATGGGCCTCTAGCTCTTCATCCAAAGACGTGGATCCTCCCAATTGCTTTCTAACATTCATTGTCCAGAACTGTACCCCACAAAACGTCTATCAAAACTCTCAAAAGCAGGCTTAAGCCTTTGATGGGCCAACCCACTGGAAATAAGAATGTCTTCCAAATAAAATGAAGAGCTCTAAAGAAGAAAGGAGGTGCTTCCTGAGTAGAGAGTTGTGTCTGGTATAACTCGCCAAGAAGGCTGAGACAGATGTCACAAGGTAGTCAGGATTTCTCCTCTTTTGTCCCCCTCCCTCACTTGTTCCTTTCTTCACTTCCTCCTTTACTGAACAATTCAGTGAAACAAAAACATGGCATAATTCTAAAATCAGATTATATTCATCCCTTCTCTAGTATAGCTCCTTAAGGAATAAAATCCATAGTAAGAAGGTTAAGACAATAAATCAGAATAGAGAAATATCTGAGCTCCTAAGACTCTGTGTAAACCATTCCAGTACTGCTTTATTTACTTCTAGACTGTTCCATTGGTTCAACAGACAGTTGGTTCTGTAAATTACATCCCCCAGCCTCCCAATCTTTCAAAAAGTGTTTCACTCAGCATCTATTGATAGCCTCTACATGCTTAAGAATAGTTACAATGATAAGGAAAAACTGAAAACTCCAGAAAGAAACATTTAATGTAAATGTGTCTCTACTATGCTTTGATTGCTAGGAGTAGCTCTTGCAGAGCACGTCATGACATTCTTTCAAATTATCTATCTTTAAACAATGACTAAGTTCTTTTGCTTCCCTGTCACTCTAAGGACACCATTTGCTTTATTTTCATCTCCCCTATAACAGTGACTTAATTTCAGTACATACTCAGGTATTCCTAGTTTTTAAGTTAGAGATAACAGATGGAAAAACCCACCACTTCCAAACATCTGCCCTGAAACACAGTACATACCACTTCTGCTGCAAGGAAAACTTATTTTAATTATATGATTTTTGAAAAATTTCTCTCACAGGCACTCTAAGTGAAAAATATAAAACAAGGTATCACCCAGCCCCTTACTCACAAACAACATGCACCGTAGATCACTGCTACAAATGGATTTTGGATGACAAGAATATTGTTGATAGCATAGAAGCTTATGATTGGCATAATTCAATATTTTTGCATTTTTTTACATTTTGCCATTATATGAATTCTATAACTTCAAGGAAGAAAGAGAACAATTGATTATGTTTGTTATGTTTTTTCCCCACTGGGCATACACAAACAGTTCATTGTCATAAGGAACTCTATGGAGATAAAATATGGCTGGCTATTAATATGATATTGCTATTTTTGTTTTATACAGTGAGATTTTAATATCTAGATACTAAGTCATCATGTTTTCCACATACTAAATCATCATGTTATCTACACAATTCCTCTAAGTTAGTGTGTCCCCATTACCCACTGCCTGCATGTGCTCAATACACTGGCATGCACAAATATGAAAAAGCCTCCTTGCCTTTGCAAACCTTTGAAATGTTAGAACCAAACATCCCTTGCCTACCCTCACAGGTCAGTTATCCCTGTAATAATTACTTAAGTTCTATAAAAATTCTAAATATACGATTATGGTTCCTACCTGCTTGCCTGCTCTGAGTTTCCCAATCATCTATCTAGGTAAAGCTTACATTTGCCAAGTGTAGCCTCTACTCAGACAAGCGTACACTCAACATTTCTCCTACAAATTTCTGTTCACACAGAAAGTACCACAATCCATTTGATAAACTGGGATGGAAATTTCAATATTCTTAAAATCACACTTAGGCAGTCTCTGAACTGTTTATTACTCCCAATAAACATCACAAGTATCCATTTTTAAAACCATCTGTCCTTTAAGGTCTGATTCTCTTCAACAAGATGTTTTAGTCTGTTTTTCTGTTATTTAACTAAAAACCATAGACTTATAATACATAAAGAATATAGGTTTATTCAGCTATTACTTCAAGAGATCTTGGCTAAAGGGTCACATTTGATAACAACTTTCCTTGAGGCTGGGAACTCGCTGAATATTACAGAGTAGATAATCGGGAGGCAAGAGGATTCAGAAGACAAAGTCCAGCTAGTCATTAATAACAGACCCAGTCTGATAATAATTCATTAACATACTACTCAAGTCTCCTTCTAGAGGTACCAATGGGCCCCATCTCTCAATAGTTCACACTAAGGATTACAGTTTAACATGAATTCGAATCATGGGCTTTGGCGAAAGCTTATAAAATTAGCCTTCCTATCTCCAGGGACTACAATGTTCCACATCCACTCACCAAATACCTATTGAACACCTGTATTGTGTTATGATTTAGGCTGGAAAAATCCAAGATGCCTCCCGCTCAATGAACTTAGATGCTAGATCAGGAGAAAAGGTGACAACCAAGCAAACTTTCCACAGAATGACTCATGAGAGATGAAATACAACCAGCATGATCAGCCTTAAAGATATCATTTGGAAAAGCTGAAGGAAAAACTCAGACAGAATATCAGAGAAGATAGCAGAGACACACCCCAAAAAAGAACCTTCAATGATACAAGTAGTTAATAATGGGGGCTGGATAATATGGAGAGGAAAAGATGAGTAGAAGTGACATCAACTATGGGACACTATGAAAAGTTTTCATTTAACACATGTAGATGTCAGGGAAGAGTTTTACACAACGAAGTAACAAGATCTAATTTATAACGAGATCTGACTTACGTATTTTTTCCCATTGCCAAATTGTTTCCACATCATTCTTGTGCTTCACAAAGTCCCTGAATGAAGTGAATCAGGCGACGCATGTTCCAGTTTGTTCAAGAGAATCCTGGTTTCCTTGTACTGTCTAGAGGAAGCACTAATAGATTCCCCTCTAACTTTCACAAGAGTCTTAGTGGAAACATTTACATGTTGAACTTAATGATAAAGAATACAATACACATTTCTTAATTGCTATGTAGGGACTTTCTGAACTTTCTAAGTCAACTCTCCTTTCTTTTGTCATGTCCGACTTGCTTACAAGGGTTTTGATTACTCCCAAATGCAGCGCTAGTGGGCTTCTGGATGGATATGCATTCTCTACTCCTCCCTCTCTTATACTTCTGCCAATTGCTAGATTCCCTGCAACAATTTCATTGACAAGTATACATACATACTTGGAGGACCAGACCTCCGAAACCTTCAAAGAAATGAACGAGGATGAATGCTTCTTTGGCATTTTGTCATTCTCTCTATTGTAATACATCACAACTGGGTTAATTTTAGGTCATTTTCCCCCCTTAAATGGTAGGTGATCATGAGAGAAAATAGAACCTCATCTTGTATATTTTGAGGCATAAATTATTCACCAGGGTTGGTACTTTATAAATGACAGCTATTATATAAAAGAAAAATATAACAGAATTTAAGAAAGAGATTTTAAAATGAATTTCTTCAGTCAACCTCAAACTTTTGTCACTGAGTGGTAGAACACTTGAACTAAGATACGCAATGCCCTGGGTTCAATACTCATTACCAAAATAACAGTAACAAACAAGTATTTTCTCAGCTGGACTACTAGTCTAATGTGGCTCTATTTATTAGAAGGTGACACTAGCTTGTGATGATTAAACTAAAAACAAAACAAACAAACAAAAACAAAATAACAAAAATTATATGAGGCTGAAAGGAGAAATAAGCATTCTCAGGTTTTTATAATAAATAGCTAGCCAATTGCGGTAACAATAGGTTTATAAACTACTGAAAAGTGATTTTACATACCATTCTTAAAAAATCCTGAGGAAATCCGACTCAGAAAAAGTTGTTGACGTAATTGTAGAACTTCGGCTTCTAAAGCTTCAACTTTTGATTTCCCTTTGGAATCCTGCTGGGTCACCAGGATGGCCAGCTGCTCTGCATATTCTCGGCTGCTTCTGTCTGCTGGTTTGGAGTGGATGATTGCCAATGCCAGCGCCAGCTTGGACGTTTTCAAATACCATGTCTGGACATCCATCTTGGCTTTTGTCCCTATCACATAATGAAAAAAGTTACATTTCCTTTTAACTTTCACAGAGTGTTTTATTTGAACAAAATTGGTCTTCCAGAATAGTGCTAAATTAAAAAGTTTATAATATAAATTGGCTCCAAGTAAGAGACAACATTCTCAAGAACTTAAAAAAAAAATGAGGCCTCATGAGTTTTCCCCATCCACTTTTGCATGTCTGTTGTTGTCCTTGTTCAACTCATGCTTAATATATCACATTAGGGAGGCATTATGGGTGTAGCTTCTGACATTACTAGGGAAGACATTCTCAGAGTCCTCAACTAGACAGAAAGAACTACAGCAAAGTAAAGAATACAGAGCACGGAAGAAACAGTTTTCCCCAGGGAAGAATACAACAATTGGTTATCCAATCCAAATGGTCAGCCCTGAAAACATACATATAAAGAACATTATATAGTCTGAGCAGGTTGTATTTAGCAATAAGTATAAATATATGCATATATACGTGCAACAATAGACTATAAATTTAAAAGAGAGCAGGGGAGGGGTAATATGAGAAGTTCTGGAGGGAGTAAAGGGAAGGGGAAACCAATGTAATTCTATTATAATCTCAAATAAGCAACCAAAAGTTTTTCAAATATTTGCATTGTGGAAATTGTTTGATCCTGCACTTCCAACTATTCCAATTACTGCCCTGAGTAGATGTCTTCAAACCGTTAACATTTCAGTCTTGCAATATGAATACATTGAAAGGGAGAGCATGATGCACAATTGACCTTAGCTTAATTAATTAGCTTAATCATTGTCTCCAGTCAAGGGTAAGCACATTGTGACTTCCACCATATTTTACTGGATTACCACGGAGGCTTTGAACATAAAACATAAAAATGTTTATTCTGAAGATAAAAGTAGCTGCTCATGCCGGCATTTTCCACTTTCATCGGGCACATTCAGCCAATGTCAGTCATATCATAGCCATTGGAATAAAATCTTGAACCTATTTTGAAGATGTACAGATTGTTTTCCTTGTTACTGCTTAATGTCATGTGACAACTTGGCATAGTGTTCACATGTTGAGGTATCACAGGAATGTGTGTGTAGATTACATGCTAATAGCAAACCATTTTATATGAAGGACTTATGCATTTAAATATCTTTTTTTCTTATAAAAGAAAACATTTAATTGCGGTGTCTCACTTCCAGTTTCAGAGGTTCAGTAAATTATAATCATAGATGGGAAAATGGCAGCATGCAGGCAGACATAGTGCTGGCTACATGTTTTTTTTTTCTTTATATTTGAGGAGATCCTCAAACTCATTTCCCCAAAGATCAGAGACAACCACGCAGTGTTTCAGAAAATTTAGACTATCTGGTTACCACACTGATCCTACAGTAGTAATTTCACATTATATCCTATATTTTACTAACATCAATTTCTCAGGCCTATCCTTCACTACAGTAGGACCACACTGCACAAGTTCTTTCCCATTCAAATCTATGCTAATAATTTTAACCAGTTATGGTGCCCTAACTCTCTCATAGCTGCCTCAGGCCTGTCTGTTTATCCTTTCTGGACAACCCCTGAACCATTAATACAGTGCACTCTTTTTTTTGTTTTATCGTTGTGCTGTAGCTTTTAATGCTTTTGCTTTTCTTTTAATTTTTTTTTTTTTTTTGATTTTTCGAGACAGGGTTTCTCTGTAGCTTTTTTGGTTCCTGCCCTGGAACTATCTCTTGTAGACCAGGCTGGCCTCGAACTCACAGAGATTCGCCTGCCTCTGCCTCCTGAGTGCTGGGATTAAAGGCGTGCACCATCACCGCCCGGCCTTAATTTTTATTTTTTAAAACAATCTTTTTCATACCCACCTCAGTTCCCCCTTCCTCCCCTCCTCCCACTCCCCCCACTTTCTACCCACCCCACCTCACAATAACGCCTTAGAGGCTTCCTATGAAGGGTCAACAAAGTCTGTCACATCGCACTGAGGCAGGACCAAGGACCTCCTCACTGTAAACATGGTGTGTACTCATTCATAAGTGAATACCAGACATGAATCAAAGGATAACCACCCTACAATCTACAACCCCAGAGAAGCTAGGTAACAAGGAGGACCCTAAGAGAGAGATGCATGGATCCTCTGGAAGGAGAACTAGGCAGTGCACTTTCAAAATGACCTGATATTGAATCAAACTTCTCAGACTTACCCCCACCCACAACAGCATGTACCTATCTGATATCCTGCCATCAGGAAGGAAAATGACACACTGTGACGAGTCCCCTAATTGTGAAAGTACATGGGAAAACCAGAATTAATATTGGGTGTCTTCTTTATCAATTTCCCCACTAATTTTTTGAGACAGAATCTCTCTCACCTACCCAAAAATCTTACCCATTAGTTAAACAAGCTAACCATGAGAGCCCAGGAATCCTCTTGTCTATGCCTCCCCAGCACTAAGATTATAGATGCACACAATCACACTTGCTTTTTATATGGGTCGTAGAGATCTGAATTGAGTCCTCATGTTTGACAACCAAACAATCTCCCCAACCCTGAGTGATTCACTTATATTGTGCAAAACACAAAACTCTGTATGCAATTTGCTCCCCACAGCACTGCTTTTATATTGAAAACTGGGATTGACACCTGACACCTGAATACTTAAGCATATAAAGTCACAATTTTAAAATTGACTATTACTTAGTCATCAAAAAATAGGTACTATTAGGAAATGTTTTATTTGGATGCGAAACTATCAATGATACACCGACTGAAGTAAATGAGAACATGAAATCTAAATATAGTCAGGATCCCAATTACATAAAAATCAGAAACACAAAACCTGTAAATTAGTACTTATATGTAAGTGTAGAATTATTGATTTTTACAATTTCATTTGTCTGTTATCCTAATTATTATCAAAGAACATGTATCACATTATTTTACATGATTAAAGAATACACTTCCAAAATGAAAGTACAGTGACACTTTTGGAACCTTTCACCACTGCTGAATAAATATGCCAAAGGCTACATACTAGTGAGATGGGCAGGCTGATTAGAATTACAACCCCACTAATTTCGACCTTGGCAACAGGCATTCCACTTGCTGGCTGATGATCTGTCTGCTGTATTAGGGGCAAGACTAAGCTCTGAAACTTGTTACTCTCAGAGAAGCACCCAGCATACAGATTAGAGACACACGGATGATCTTCCCTGAAGTAAGCTTGCTTGTACATTTAACAATACACACATACACACACAAAAACCCTATATATTATTTAAATTAGTTTCGGTAGAAAAATTTCTCAAATGCAAATGTGTGTAGTGGGAATTTAACCTAGAAAGAAAAACTAGAAAAATAGTTTGGTAACATCAGAGTGAAAAGTTCCCTAGATCATAAAAACAGTCAACTCCCCAAACATCTTCCAGAAATTCTTAATTGATTTAAGTCATTTGTTTGACTTCATGTTCTGGTTTTTAGTCTTCGTGTGAGATTTGTCTTTAAATCATGGTATCATTAATCAAAAAAAAAGATCAAACTGCTAAGTCCCTTGGTTTGTTACTAACTCGGGGACTGAACGTTAATTAGAATTGAATCACAAATGAACAGACAATTGCTAATAGAGATGCCTGGTGCAAAGTTGTGGAGTATAAATCAAACCGAGAACACATAGACTACAAACTACAACCAAACAGACAGGAGTACTGGGATGTGTGTGTGTGTGTGTGTGTGTGTGTGTGTGTGTGTGTGTGTGTGTGTGTGTTTGAGTGCCGTGTCTTCTTAATTTTAGAGTAGCCATACAATCCTATTTGCCTTAAAATCTTATGAAAGACGTACAAATTTCTATAACATACAAAAAGTATATTTGGCCTTTGTCCCATATTTTGACCCAAAGTTCCTGAATCCACTGAATTAGAAATTTCAGTGGCAATAGATACTTTTATTCTAATGAGGTAACTCCCAACATGTTTCCAAAAGGGAACTTAGTACCAGAAACAACAACTATAATTAAACAGTTGCATTTGTCATTAGCATCTCCCACCTCAACATTAGGGGAAGAGCAGAGACAGAAGACTGAGATAATAACGGATCATGCCCACCTAGTGACACCTAAGCAATGAAGAACAGGGAGCTTCCAGGCTAATAAACACATCAAGAGGATAGAAGGACACTGCATACAAAATGAGTATCACAGTGTTGTGCATTCCTCGCCACAGGGATCATTAGCTTCTCTCCTGGAAAACTACAAAAAGCATATTTACTTTCTAATTAGTAGATTATGAAGTTTCTTATTTAGTTGGACAATGAAATCTGAAGATTATTCATCCAACACCTGAGATTTGTAACTTGGCCATCACACCTGTCAGTCTAACATTGTCTTTGTGTTACAGGGATCAGACATGAACTGAATTGTTGGATATCCCAATGGTTTCTATAAAACTAGAGAATTCTTGTACCTGGAAAGTACCTTAGCTTCCTAACTATATCCAGGGAGGCTTTTTAAATTCAATTTATTCCAAAATAATTATGGTAAATAATTAAAATTAACATTTAATGTTTGTTCTCCAAATAAGTCTTTAGTGTCTTTGAGTTCTTCGTAGTTTGAAATATAAAGTTTTATATATATATAACTTTATATGGATTTTTCTTTCCACTTAGGAGTATTACTTATCATAAATATCCTCCAGTGAGCTGTGGAATACTAATCTAGTGTATTCCTAGGGTCCCTGTATTCTCCATCTGGCAATGAATACTGCTCTGTCAACATTATTTCTATAACTGTGCTAGCCCTCTCTCTCTTCTGTTTCCATAATGTATTGCGATATGATATTGATGATTAAAATTTCTGACCTACCAAAACTGTTTCTGAAGTATAATTAAGATTCTAGAGTTGCTTAATTTCCAAGTACACTTATAAGTTAATATAATATCAAACGTCATAACTCTATCATACTGGTAAGAATTTTATCTTGTGATCATTATTCACAAAAATCAATTCCTAATATGTTCTAAGCATACACAAAAGGGTTCTGACCTTTGCCCTTGCAATATATGTTGGTTTTGCCTTTACAAAATATTCACAGCTACATATGAAAATTTACTGCTCTAAATGACTTTCAGGATATTTTGATTATCAAAATTACTCGTCACCAGATTGAACAGCTAAAAATAATGATAAAATCATTATATATAATAAAATTAAGAAAAATGTGGTTTTTTCATTTTTTAATACAAGAAAACATTACCAACAAGACATTGAATATGAAGTAGAACATAAATTAGCAAAATAGCATTTTTGTAGAAAAATCTGAAAAACCATATATAGATTTAGAGATAGGAGAAAAAAAGAAAATGAATGAAAGAAGAGTAAAAGAAATGAAAATGAAGAAGGTGAAAGAGGGCAGATTTAAACACTGAATGAGTTGAGAATTGATGATGATAATTTCTTGTTTATATCATCCTATATTCTCAAATTTTCACAATAAACACGTAAAACATAAAACTTCATCAGTATTCATCCTACAGAAATTTCACCTATGCTATACTTTTTATTTAAAAAAACCAACAGACTATTAAAGAAGAATACAATAGGAAGGATTAAATTGGGGTAGGGTGGAATAGAGGAGGGAATACATGAGGAAGGACAAATAGAGGTAAAAGTCTTTCAAAAATGTCATATAGCGTCCTACTACTATAGAAGTGTCCATATATATGTGTGTGTATAAGTCCCTTGGTTTGTT
>NC_022012.1:57834488-57862723 GCF_000317375.1 Microtus ochrogaster
ATATATATATATATATATATATATATATATATATATATATATACACACACACACACACACACACACACACACACACACAAATATATTAATGGAGATTAGGCTATAAGCATGGTTACAATTCTCATATTAGACACTACAGGCTAAGAGATAAAATGCTAAGGGACAGAAATAGTTTGCCTCTTCTGGAGTGGTTGGCCAGTGAAGTCACAAAAATGCCCAAATATACAGGATATTGTCACTGCTCTTGGCGACCCTCCAGAAATTAACAGTCAGACTCTATTGCTGATGATATCACAAACTTGAGTACAAGGAGAAATCTGCTACATGCCTGGAAGCTTCATCCTTACTGGACAGCTTTCATAGTGCTGGAAGATGATACACACACTATCAGAGGAGAAAATGAATTATCAATCTCTGTTGTGAGCTCCAGACACTACAGTACTAACTAGCCTGCAAGACATGCAATAGCAGCAATAACCTATGGTTCTGTGGGTCATAGGCCCTAGAAGAGGAGAACCTACCACTACTAGTCCGCTAAATGGGCACATTGTTAACTGACTTCTAATGACTTGACATACTGGACCTATACATTAATGCAACTCACACCCGCATCAGAGAAGTATCTGTTTGCAGTAGATGGTAATTAGCCCAGAGACCCACAACTGGTCAATGTTCAGGGGATAAGAGACTATGGGATGCTCATCCTAACCAGGACACCTGTATTGCAACCCCTCCTCCCAAGGCTCAGGGGTCAACATGGGATGGGGGACAGAAAGAGTGAGAAGTGGCAGATGGCTGTAAGGAAACAGGGTTAAACAGACCTAACTGGAGGTTTGCACATAAGAACTCACTGCAGCTGTGACAGCAGATTGTCTGTGCAAGCTCAAAATAGACAAAATTCATCATGGAGAGGAGGTGAAACAAAGACCGTACCTGAGGTTGCTTTGGAAATTGATAACTACTGAAGGAAGATTTAGTCTCCTTTAAGGGTGTGGCACCTGGTAAGCTAACCTATGCTTCAATGGGTAGTCATGTACTTCTGTGCAGCACAGATTTACTTAGTAAGTTTAAAATTTAAGAAAAAAATAAAAGAGGACACAAAGTCGGTGGATAGGGAAGGGGCCAGAAACTGGGGTATGTGAGGTGAATTTGACCAAAATATATTACATGAAATTTTCAAAGAACTAATGAAAACAATATATACTTAATTATAAAAAGCATTTTTAAAAATAAAGTGCTCATCTCACTACATACACAAACTCACCTCAAAGTGTACTCTATATTTAAATACTCAAAAGAGCTGAAAATTTAAATATACTGGAAGAAAACACATGCACAGGATGTTTCTACATCTCTGTTCAGAGTTTTCAAGTATGATAGCAGAATACAGGTACAGGCAAAAAAAAAATAAAATAAAAAGGAATTACGTAGACAAATGGGATTGTATCATGATAAAAATGTTTGATGGGAAACACAACAACCAACAGAATAAAAAGTAAAATATATATATATTGGGACAAAATAAATCTGATCATGCATTCAATGTGCCAGATATGAAACTTACTTATGTAGGACAGAAAAAAATTAAAATTGGCAGAGGCTGAATAGACATTTGTCAAAAGAAGACATACAAATACCCAATAGACAAATGGTAAAATATTCTACAATATTAGTCATCAGAGAACTGCAGGTCATATACACATCAGACGTTACTTTATGCCTAGGAAAATTAATTACTGAGAAGACAAGAGACTAAACAGGTGTAGCTCTGTACTAGAGAGCCCACCTCATCCTGAGCTGCATTCCAAGTATTGCAACAAAAGTGGGGGAGAAACAGAGAGAAACATGGAGGAGAGGAGGGATGGAGAGAGGAAGGATAGAGCATGGGAAGGGAAAGAAAAGAAAGAAAAAGAAGAAAATGGAAGAAGAGAAAAAAGAAAAAAGAAAAAAAAACCTTCAAGTCAAAAGACAGCAGGTATTTGTCAAACAAATGAGAAAGAAGTATAATGTGTATTATGGAATAATACTAAGTGTCAGAATAGAGAAAGTCCGCCATTTGAGGAAGCATGAAAGAATCTGAAAATATTGTAAATGAAAGAAACTAAGACACAGAGACAAATGCAGCATCATCTGTTTCAGGAACAAAGGAAAGGAGAGGAAGATAAAGAGAGAGATATAAAATACATCAACAGTTAAAAAAAGTCAAACATAGAGAAGCAGAGGCTGGGTAGTTATTAGATGTTAATTTAAAAAATGAAGTTTCTCACTACGCGGTGGAGGCACATGCCTTTAATCCCAGTACTCGGGATGCAGAGGCAGGAGGATCTCTGTGAGTTTGAGGCCAGCCTGGGCAACAAAAGCTAGTTCCAGGACAGGCTCCGGAGCTACAGAGAACACTTGTCTCAAAAAAAAAAAACCAATAAATAAATAAATAAAGTTTCTCTTGGAGTGAATAAATTGTGGGGACATTGGGAATATAATAGAAATTATCATTAATAACAATATAAACTTAGAAGTTGCTATGATGGATCTTAAATGCTTTTTAGTCACAAAGCTCACTTATATGAGGATATATGAGCTAGTTTGATTCACTGATTTCCCAATACATACAAATGTCAAAAACTGCAATGCATACTATGTGTGTGCTTGCTTATTAAATTAAACAATGCAATTTTCATATATGCAATATTCATTATGAGATGTAAAAAAATAGAGGTGAATTTCAGAAACAGAAAATGGAAGATGGGTTTAGAGCACCACCTGGGAGTTGAACAACCTTTTTGTAGGAGTCACCTCAGAGCATAGGAAAACACGGATATTTACATTACAATTCATAACAATAACAAAATTACAGTTATGAAATAATATTAAAATAATTTTAGGGTTGACAGTCAATACAGTGTGAGGAACTGTATTAAAAGATCAAGCCCTTGGAAGGTTGAGAGGCACTGGTTTAGAATGACGCAGCAGAGTGTATTCCAATAAAACAACTAACTATAATACATTGATAAAACATTCCTTAAGCCACTGAGATGAATGTAATCAGAAAAGTGAAAGCAGAAAAGGAAATACCTATGAACCATGACAGGGATATATGGGCTCATCAAATACCAGCATTGGGCCAGCAGAGCACTAGAAATACCAAGACAGTAAGCTATTAGGAGATTTTTTAAATAATTATTTCACTAAGGTTTGGACAATGTCTAGTGGTAATTATGTGAATTCGACCCAGCTGGCAAATTTCCTAATTATTTTTATAGTTTCAGCACACGCACACACAAACACACACACACACACACACACACACACACACACACTCACTCTCTCTCTCTCTCTCATACACACACACACACACACATACACAATTATTATGAAGTGCTCAGCAGATTAACATCATGGAAAGTTTTACATAAAAGAATCAGGAGATACTCAAAACTTCAGCTCTGTCTACTTTAATTATTAAGGCAGCTTGAAAAGCCAGCAGCGACTGGTTGAGTGGAGGCTGTTAAAGATAAAACGGCGTTGCCAAGTAATTTCCCCTTTTTTCTTTCTTTCTATTTCTGTTGTTCCGATCTCATCAAAACAAGTCAGCTCTCATTTTTTTTCTTTTTAAAAAAATGGGTAACTAATCATAGCCTGTAAGTCTATAAGCCTCCTGCTACTGTTTCACTGGGATTGTTTCTCATACCCCCCCACCCTTTCTTTCCCATCCCTTCTTTGCCATAGAATGCATTTTCTTTGAACTCTTGCAGAAACATATGGAGACAATGATCACAGACACTTTATAAATTACCAAAAAGTGCACGGGCTTGCACACCCGATCAAATTCTATTTCACCATCAGCTTCTACTTCATAAATCCACAAAAGGAAATGGGTTCAGAGGGTCCCTACTTTCACATCTTGTCAGTGCCTCTCAGTTACACTGCTGTTTAATAAAATGAAATGGGAATCCTCCTATTATGTACCTAAAAGGTACAGAATACATGTAACATTTTAAGAAAAAACTAAAATGAGAAAAAAAAAACAGTGCTTTCTCAGAAAACTGGGAATTGATCTACCTCCAGACCAGCTATAACACTCTTAGGCACATACCCAACGGATGCTTCATCCTACCACAAGGAAACTTGTTACACTATTGTTATCGCAGCATTATTCATAAGAGCCAGAACCTGGAAACAACCTAGATGCCCCTCGGCCAAAGAATGGATAAAGAAAAGGTGGTACATTTACACAATGGAGTATTACTCAGCTATTAAAAAACAATGATATCATGAACTTTTCAGGCCAATTGATAAAACAAGAAAAAAAATCATTCTGAGTGAGCTAACCCAGATCCAGAAAGACAAATATGTTATGTACTCACTTATAAGTGGAAATTAGCTTTCAAGTAAAGGATAATCATGCTATAATCCACAGTCCCAGATAGGGAAAGTAACAAGGAGGGCTCAAGTGGGGAAGCTTGGATCTCCCTGGGAAGCAGAAATAGAATAAATTTTATAACTGAACTGGGGCAGGTGGGCATGGACACAGAAGGGATGGAGTGAAGAATACTAGAAGAGACAACGGGAAAACAGAGCATCTCAGGGTGTGGTAGGAATAGTATAAGGAAAACTCCCAGGAAACTATAAAGGTGATCCTAGCTAAGACTCCTAGCAATAGGGGATAAGTAGACTGAACTGGCCATATAATGTCACCAGGTAAGACATTCATTAGAGAGACTGGGATACCAACCCATCCACATAACCTTCAACCTATAGTCTGTGATATGCTGCGGTAAATGTGGCACAGAAATTATGGGAATAGCCAACCGATGACTTGTCCAACATCAAACTCATGCCATGAGAGGAGGCCCATACCTCACACTGCCTGGAGCACCAGGGCTGAGAGACTGAATACTCCAGAGATCTGGGATAGAACCAAACACAACAAACAAGCAAGCAAACAAACAAACAAATAAAATGTCAATGTAATGATGCCTAATGATATTCTGCTATACACATAGATTAGTGCCTAGCCCAACTATCATCAGAGAGATTTTATCCAGGGACTTACAGATATAGAAGAAAAGACTTGCAACCAAACATTACTCAGAATCCAGGTAATGCTGCAGAGGAGAGGGAGGAAGGATTGTAGGAGCCAGAGGGGTCAAGGACACCACAAGAAAACACACAGAGTCAACTAACCTGGGCTCACAGGGGTTTACCCTACAACCAGGGAGCCTGTATTGCACTGACCTAGGCTCTTTTCATATATCCTACAGTTGTTAGTTTGGTCTTCTCTTAAAAGTGGAAACAGAGGCTGTTTCTGAATCACTTTTGGTATCCTATTCCTCATCCTGGGTTGCCTTGTCTGGCCTTAATATGAGGGAAGGTACTTGGTCTTATTGCAACTTGATACACCATATTTAATTTATAGCATGCCTGACTTTTTCTGAATAGAAACAGAAGAAAAGAGGATAGGAGAGGAGCATAAGAGAGTTGGGAGGAAGAGCTAGGAGGAGAGGAGGGAGAGGAAACTGAGGTAGACATGTAAAAAGTAATAATAATATTAACAACAAAATCATATAAAACAGCCTTATATAAAAACAGTCTAACATAAATCATGTCCTGAGATATAAAATTCCTTTACAAAATATTAGAAAAATTAAATCTATCACCACAAAAGCTTCTTTATGAGTGCAAGATTAGCTTAAAACTCGAAGATCAGTACTTTGGGTCAACATATTAGCAAAATAATTTGAAAAGCAAAATACAATCTTAATACCTTCAAAATATTTTGATAAATCTGACATTCATGCATCAAAATACCATCATTCAATCATTTAGAAGAAAAGGGAAGTGGCTATAAAACTACAAGACCAGAAACAATAATGAAACTAGGAACAGTAGTATACTTTTTGTATTTCTGCTGGTAATAACATAATATAAAGAGATAAAGACATATAAATTAGAGAGAAATAAAATTATCTTTAAAATTATCCTCATCAATATTGATATGATTGTCTTTGGAGAAGTTAATGAATCTTAAGGCTTCCAAACCTTTTGAGAGAATATATTAAGGCTACAAGATGAATAAGAAAGAAAATCAACTCCATTATCTATGCAAATTTTAATTAAAAAGCAGAACTTGGAATGAATTTAACAATAGAAATGACAGATCAAGTTCTAAATAAACTGAGAGGTATTTTGGTCATGGATTAGAAAACATATCAATACGATATTAAATTCATCCCTAAAACCAATGTATTTACACAAACCTGATGAAAATGCCAATCAACATCACTGTAGAATTCAATAAATATATTCTAAACTTAAATCAAGGGTAGACATCACAGTATATGCTTATACTCCAATCACTTGAACGTTAGAGGCAGGACAGCCAGAAAAGATCCAGGACAGTCCATAGCAAAACTCTCTCTCAAAAACAATTAATAAACTATATATGCATGGTGGTGAGCACCTTTAATCCCAGCACTTGGGAGGCAAAGGCAGGCAGATCTCTGTGACTTAGAGGCCAGACTCTTCAACACAGTAAGTTGTAGACAGCTAGGGGTACAGAGCAAGATTCTGTCACAAAAAAAAAAAAATTAATTAAGTAAATTGAAACAAATTTGAATTCAAAACAAAAACTACAATAGTCAAATGAATATGAAAAGATAAAAATTGGGAAGCAAATTACTTGAAGAGAAACTTCAAGATATAAATATATTGTAATTTATGCACTACTGACTAAATACTAGAATAAGGACAGAGTAAGGAGACCAGTGGGACAAAGTACTGATTTCAGAAACAAGTTTATTATATGGAAATATGGATACAGAAATGAACACATTTTAACACTAATAAATCCACTAATAATCAGAATTTTGTAAATGTTTCAGCAACAGATCCCTTACTCTAAAGTCTTAACTATGCCGGGCGGTGGTGGCGCACGCCTTTAATCCCAGCACTCGGGAGACAGAGGCAGGCGGATCTCTGTGAGTTTGAGACCAGCCTGGTCTACAAGAGCTAGTACCAGGACAGGCTCCAAAACCACAGAGAAACCCTGTCTCGAAAAACAAAAAAAAAGTCTTAACTACATAAAATATCTAATTTGAATAGTAAATTTATATATATATATATAATACTGAGGGTGCCGTATTGAACTTTGTCTTGCACTAACTAAACTGGTAATGCTAAACAACATTCTAATTGGGTATTATATACCAATTTTTGACTCTTCAATATTTCAATGATAATCATTAATATTTTCATCTTTAGCATTTAAAATGTTTTGTAGAATAAATTTAACTTAAGTTTTAGTACCTCATTATGTAAGTTGTTTAAAACCAAAGCAAGACACAAACTGTAGCAGAGAAAATGATAAATTTTACTGTAGTAAAATAGTAAAATATCAAACTTTTGTCCACTGAGTCACCATAGAACAGAGAAAAAGTAAGCTATGGCTTAAGTAAATGCATTCTCAATACATGTTTAAATAAGGCATTAATATTCATATCAAAAGAATACATGTAAATCAATAGGAAAGTGAAAAATATTAGAAAAAGTGGGCAAATTATCTGAAAAAGCTATTCATAAAAATGCTATGTGGGCTATCTTCCTGCAACCTCGGTGGAACTCCGAAACACAGCCTGCTCCAATACTGAGGGGACTTAAGAGTTGAGAGAACAGCCAAGAGGAAGGACACCAATCTCTCTAGGACCTCCACAGTATGACAAACCCCAAGCCCCTCCTCCAACTCCCTTGGCTTTTCTAGTCAGCCAGCAGGGAGTTTCATGTGGGTAGGCTACCCCAAAAGCCAGCACCATCCACTGGACTCTCCAAGCTACTAGCCACACCCCACCTAAGAGCAGAGAGCTTGCTATAATACTGAGGGAACCAAGAGCTTCCTACAGCACTGAGGGGATTAAGAAAGAGCACTAAGAGAGCAAACCAGGAGAGAAGACCAAGAGAACAGGCTTATAGAGACCTCAGACGCTTGACAGACATTGACATTACAGAGCAGACAAAGAAAAACTTCCAAACACTTAGATAGCCACTGCAAAGATTGGATCAAGATGCAAAGAGACTGCTGCCCTCATTTGAAGAAAGAGATGGTTAAGTACAAATGCAAGAAATCCTCCAACACAACTTAAAAAGCAACATGGTAACACAAGAACCCAGTGATCACACAACAAAAAGACTTGATCATCCTAACCCAGAAGAAGTAGAAGAAAATGGTTTTAAACTTAGCTTTATGAAAATGCTGGAGACATTTAGAGAAAATGAAAAACTCCCTTTAAGAAACAGAGGAAAAGACCAACAAAAAAATTGGAACAAAGAAACCCAAGGAAAACAAGAAAAAACAATTAAACAGGTGAAGACTGACAGAGAGGTAATAAAGAAAACACAAACTGAGGGAATTCTGGATATGGAAAATCTGGTTATATGAACAGGAACTACAGAGACAAGTACAACCAAAAAAATACAAGAGATAGAAGAAAAATATCTCAGGTGCTGAAGATTCTATAGAGGAAATAGACTCCATGGTCAAAAAGACATTAAATCCAACAAATTCTTAACACAAAACATTCAGGAAATCTGGGACACCCAAACCTAAGAATGATAGGGTTAGAAGGAGAAGAACTCCAACTCAAAGGCACAGAAAATATATTCAACAAAATCATAGAAGATTTTCCCACCCTAAAAAAAGGATATCCCTATGAAGGTAGAAGAAGCTTACAGAACACCAAAAATAAATGAAGTAGACATGCCTTAACCTCCACAATAGGCAGACTTTACTGCATAGTGAGGAGGAGGGAATTTACCAGTGGGGTGAAAATGTCTCCTGTCCTTGTTTGTAGTGAGTTTTAAAGCAGGGGCATGGTCACACTGATTTGTGATTGTGATATCTTTTTTGCCTTCCTGTATAACTGAATCCTACTTCTGTCAGAGATACACCACAACACTGCTTTTGATCTGGGAAAGAGAAATGACTCTCAGAAGTTTCTTGACTATAATTCCTGGCTTTTGCTCTTTTTTCTTTATCCATTTAGCCACTACAGTAACAAGTTTTCCCTACTTCCTTAACAGTAATCACTGAACCCAATATAAATTCCAGCTCTTTGTGTAACATGAAAAGCAATTATTCACATCTGTGCCTTACACTTCACTTCCAAGCGATGGTATCTGTTAGCTTAACAAAAGCCTCAATGTGATTGAGGTTACTAAGGCTTATACTGATATTATATCCCTGGTGAAATCATTTTAATTCTAATACACTTCACAAAAGCCTTAAGATATTTCCATACACCCATGACAAATACATAATATCCTAAAATATATATCCCTCCCCTTCACACAAAAAGGGTATGTAAAGATACAGTGCACTCATTAGTTACTATTGTCCTTGTCAGACATATCTGCAAAGCTTTCGTGTGTAGTGATGATACATTCACTTCATACTGTCCAAAGGTCCCTTGTTATTAAGAACATTCCCAAATACATTAAAAATGATTTTAACTAAGCAGCCATGAGAGTTTTCCTGCACCGTGCCCAATGAGGATTCTGCAGATTTGAATTCAGAACAGTCTGACACAGCACTAATGACTGACAGCATCCTTTGATCTGGGTAGATGTGCAAACACTTAAACAGCAACGGTACGTGTTAATAATTCATAGGTCTAGAGTCAACTCTCTGGACATGGAAAGCATGTCTGCCATTTCCCTCTGCATCCCAACATACCTCTTGACTGTGACGAACTTCTTCCCCGTTCACTTGGCCAAGAGACAAATCACCTGTTTCAATGACACCTTCTGCTAATTTCAGCTGTGTTCTTCCACTAAAGCCAGGCAGCTGGCTCTCTGTTGCACACCGCTCTAATGACAAACAGAAATCTGTTGGGAAGCTGTTCCGGTCCAGTGACCGTACCCTACTAATATCTTATGGAAATAAACAATGTTTTCTCAGGACTCAGGGATAGTTTCCTAAACCCTGCCAACTAGGGAATGAACAGATAGTCTAGTGTTCCTAGATAGGCAGTTCTCAACCTATGGGTTGTGACCCTTTTGGGGGCTGAACTATATTCTCACAGGGATCGATCACACAAGACCATCAGAAAACAAAGATATTTACTTTATGAAGATATTCACAACAGTAGAAAAATTACAGTTATGAAGTAGCAACAAAAATAATTTTATGGCTGGGGGTCACTACAACATGAAGAACTATTTTAAATTGTAAGAGCATGAGGAAGGTTGAGAACTTTTGTAGACTGCACATCAGACCATCTGCCTCTCCTCTCCTGTTTCTTTGTCTTCAATTACCAGGTCCAAAAAACATATTAATGTGGAACTATTCACCTATCTAAGGCTGTGGTCACTTTCAGGAACAACAACAGCAACAACAAAAAGATTTGTAAGATACACTGTCAACCAAAAAATCAAGATGAAGAGCTACAAAGAGACCACTAAAGCAATTAATAATTTGTTGATACTATAAAAGTAAGCATACATTTATCCACTAAACTATGACTTTAGGTCTTTAAAAGATAAAATCAATGACAAAGTTTATTTTTTATCACAACTAGTATTGTAGAATTTTAGTATTATAATATTCATATTCAACAGCAGGAATATGATACAGGCAACTATTTTGTCAGGCAACATTCCTGAGTAAACAAAGAAATTAACTGACCATAAGTGTGTGAAAATGAAAGATCAAAAAAAATTATACAATTTCTAATGATATGTTTTCTTCCACAAAGAAAGTAAGCAAGCCTGGTAAGATGGCTTAGAGAGGGAGAGGAACTTGTCACACAAGTCTACCAACCTGAGCTCAATCCCTGAAAATATGGAAATGTGATTGGAAAGAAGTGTGATTTTGACAGTGATGGAAACAGGTACATCACTTAATTTTTTAACTCAAATAGGAGGAATCACTAAGAAAATAAGCAAAATGTACATATTTCAGATTGCTATAACCAGCTACAAACAATGTAGATGAAAATGAATAGAGAGATAAAAATTGTCCAAATTTTAAAGAATAACCCAAAATGACCCCATTTAGCAGGTGACTTCCTAGTAGAGATGCACAGAGAAGATCCATGTTTGAAAGAACATGGAAATGCAAGCCTAGGAGAGAGGAGATGGAGATGAAAGGCAGTGGCTGAGACCCACAGTATTTTCTCAAAAACACTTTTTATTTTGGCCCCCTATGAACACTACACCCAGATGGAGCTCAGATGGAGTGTAGTTTCCAAGGTTCAGCACAGCCTTGGAAAGCCACTAGGAGAAAATGAAGAGACATACATTCAGGGTTTTTTAGAAGCAGAACTAGAGCCAACACGTGGAAATTACAGGGAGACAAATTTCTAATAAACAGACAAATAAGATATCTGCTGATAAGAGTTGTCCAATAATAGAAAGTGCTGTCTCGTAAGTCCAATTACAGGAGTTACTCAAGCAGAAGCTGAGCCATGAGCCTGCAATGATGAGGGACAGATTCCGGCACTGATATGAAAGCCACAGTTTGACCACGGTGTTTTGCAGTTCTGAATCTGTAATCACTCAAGTCCCAGAAAACTGCTGTGTGGCAGTGAAGAGTTCCAGCTGCCAAGGCCAAAAGTCTGGTGAAAGTTCAGGCTCCAGCCTTCGAACATTTTGCTTGCTTAGTCTCCACAAACCTGCTTGATTATCTGAAAAATAACACCAATGGTACAAGCTACCTCATACAGTCACGCTGAAAATTAAATGAGATCATCATACAGAAGATATTTAATAAAGTACCTGGCATGGGGTTCAATTATGGATATGCATATCTAAGAGTATCATATAAAATATATACATAATGGGCATAAATCCATTTCTCTCTGATTTCAGTTCTTTTGCTCAGCACCAGAAAGAGTACAATGCCTAAGGTAGAACTCTTACAGTATGGTTATAACATAATGATACAAAATATAGCAGAAATAATAAACACCTATAGAGAATTTTCTTCAAATTTTGTCATCATTTTTCATTTCCCTTCAACATAAATTTTTACACCCTATTTTAAAAGTTTGACCTATCAATTTCAAACTTATTAAAAATGGTATTTTTAAATCTTGTTGAAAACTCAGTTATTATTATATGTCTTTGTTTGATGTGTGTGTGTGTGTGTGTGTGTGTGTGTGTGTGTGTGTCCAGGCACCCACATGCCATGGCACACTTGTGGAGGACACAGGACACCGTGGAATCAGTTTCTTCCTTCTCTCTTTGATGGGTTCTAGGAAATGAACTAAGGACATCAGAGTCATGCAACACCCAGCTGAACCATCCTACAGGATAAAGATTTTTCTTATTGTAAGCATTGTTAAAATATAAGAAACTGATGCATGTTTATATTACTAGGAAGTAGAGGTAGGAGGATCTCTGGAGCTTGCTGGCCAGACAGTCTAGCCAAACTGGCAATCTCAAATTTCACTAAGAGGTCCTCTTAAAAACCAGTCTGGAAAGCTATTGGAGATCTCTGACCTCCACATACATTTGCACCCATGCACATCTGCACTTACACATAAATACAATACCTAATTATTATCAATTTTTCTTTTGAAACTTAGCAGTATTTTTAAGCAAGAAATGGGTTAATAAACTATGATTTCTTTGGGGGGTTCATCTTTACAAATTTATCAGCAAACTCATTAAAATTAATCTTATTACATAGTTTTGTAGTATTCAGATAGCATTTAAAGTATCCTATTTGTTTTAAAAAACTGTTTTTATGAAGAATTTATCAGAAACATATGATATATGTATATATATAAAACATATAATATATATTTATACATAGATTTATTATCTATTTCTTACAAGGTTGCAATAGTTATGATTAATCAGCAGATTAATGGATGAAAACTGAATGTTTTAAAAGACAAAGCTTACATAATAATGTATTATTTAGGCTGTAGCTATCAGGCAAATACAGTTTTAGGAAGCTGTGATCTTTTGAGAACTATATTAAACGTCTGTTTGATGCTATAGAAAGGCAGAATATTAAATTATTACACTGTCAGTGAGCATTAAGAAGCAATGATTGGTTGTACCAGACACTGCAAACTCGGAAGTCCCTCCCCTCTGGGCTTTTAATCTGAGGGAAAGACTACAGAAGCAGAAGAATAAGACAATGAGCAAATTACAGGAAAACCACATGAATAAGCTTCTGGCCAGGTATGCATGCAGCCACTGAAGAAGGAAATGTAAGCTTACCCTTCTATGTTTCTGAGGAGGTATAAACAATCAGCACTGGGAAATGTGAAACAATAAGGTTTTGTTTGGGTTTTCAACTTGCCATGACAAGGATTCATGTAAATAAAAGGACAATATCGGAATAGAAGCAGCCTTTGAAATACATTTTCTAACATACTAAAGATTAGGAATGTCAGAACTCTCTCATCAACTATCAAAACTAGTTTCTAATAGGATGTTTTTATTATTCTATGTATTTCAACTAATCAAAAGCATGTGTTAAATACAAGAGGGTTTATTTTCTAGAGTTCTGCCATAGTGAATGCAATCTAATCAAAAATTAAATAAGGAATTAATTCACTAAATGAATCAGAAAAAAGAATTATAGAAGCTGACAATTACCTGAGAGGCCTACTAAAAATATAAATTGAATTTTCAGTATTAAAACCAGATAAATTTAATAATTCACTTAAGAATTCACTTCTAAACATTTCCTGAATCTCAGTTTGCTATTCAACCAAAAAGGTGACACATTTCTATGTATTTTGTTAAATCCACAATATATAAGGGATATAATTATGAAATCAGTAGAGAATTAAGGTTTAGAAAAAATTCAGTGTCAAAAAAGAATAAACAGAACAAGATACTAAAATACAGACATATGGTGATGTTTACTATATAGATTTGAAATATATAAAAAAAGTTTGTATTGACTGAAAGCTTTTAATTATAGCTAAATCTATGTTAGAAGAGAAAACCTTAAGGAATCATCAGAGACAACTGTTCTCAATTTATGTGGTGCTTGCATAAGGGTAGGCCCACAGTTTACTGCATCTATGGACACAGGGAGAAGATGTCGCTCCTTTACCTCTCCATATTCCAGGTGAAGTTATCCTGCCTCGCAAGGCTCAATCCATCATGATCAGACAGCACATTGAATAGAGATTCAGTCTAGAAAACCGAGTTTCAGACAAAGGAGGCAAAGAAACCTGAGAGCCTACTGTCAAAAACAGAAGGAGGTATAAGCAATACTTGTTCCATGAAGCTCCAATGAAGACGACTATACAAAAGGAGTGTACATGTATTCCGTCAGTCAGGTATATCTAAACATGTGCGAGAATGTAAAGACCGGTGAGTTCCTTACTGAATAAGTGTTCAAGTACAGCAAGGTATGACAGAATTGTGGTAGGCAAACTCAACCTCTGACCACAGGGTTAAGTGGTCATGACCATTTTGACCCTGGAAGAGATGGAAGCAGATGACTTGCTAGATTGGTAGCGATCAGGGCACTTGCCACCCGCTGACCTCAGCTCGATCCCCAGAAAACACATGGTACAAGGTGAGAACTGACTCCTAGACATGCACCATGCCTCTTGTGCACACATACACAGAAACATAATACACAAATTAATAAATAAAAAAACAGAGTCACCGGCGCTGATTAAACTAAGTCATGCTTTGACATAGAATATGCATCTCTGGAAAGCCTACTATGAAAATCAAGGATCAGTAGAAAAGCTGATGATACTCCAATATGAATAATGTAGATACAGCTTTTAGAAACTGTTTCTGAAAGTGGGGACAGTTAAGACACTAACACACACAATGACCCGGGAGCTGGAAATCATAGCAGTACAACAGGCACCCTTCCACTGATCAAAGCCTAAGGCAAGAGAGCTAGCTCCTTTACAAAGGAGGAGTGCGAGAGAGGGTGGAGTACGAAGAGGACTCCTGAAGGGAGCACTGGGTTACGAGGAGGAGCAGGCATCGGAAAGACAGACAGAACAGGTACAGTATCTGGAGAGACAAGAGGAAGATATGCATCACAGATGCTAACAATGCCACACAGAGCAGAGGGTGCACTAGGAAAACCCAAGACTGTGACAGGCGCTGGAAAACATTCTCTGAGTAGACTTCCAAAGGACACAATTTTCATTTTTACTGGGAGAGATCCACACACCTACAGTTTGTTACTGTCATTTTATAGCCTCTCTCTGTTTCTTTCACTCATCTTCTCTGGATTTGCTCTTTGAACTACGTACTCAAAGGCAACAACTGTTCTACCCCAAATGGTAGTGTTTTCGAGTCCTATTGCATAACCTGTAAATCTTATGTGGAAGGTCCTAGCTTACCTAGGATACTCTTCCACCATATAAACTTGCGAGTTATTAACTAGCTAAATTAACTCTTACTTATCAGACACTGTGTTAGAAATGAAGATAAAACCCGCAATAAAATTAGTTTATCTCTGCTTTTATGTAGCATTCAGCTATCAATCATTCTGATCTGCAATACTCTGTATTCACTAGGAAATCTCTGAGGGGCTATAAATCAGAGGTTGGCAAACCATGGCCCATATGTCAGATGAGAGCAACCTGGTTTCTATAAAAATAAATGTTCACATTCATTCAATTATGTATAGCTGCTTTTGTATTAGAACTTCAGTGCTGAGTAGCTGCAATATAAATAGTGTGATCTACAAAGCCTACAAATATTGACTCTCTAACAATACATAAAATAGTTCTCAAACTTTGCTCTAAATAATATCTAGTGTGTTTAAAGTGGTATATTTATACTAAAGGACATATATTAATATATATATTAATATAATTAATAACACACATATCTAGGTGCCCTAGTTAATAGTACCAAATTATGAGGAAAGCTAGCATCCTACAAGATCATATTTCTGCTGTTGTCATTTGACTTTCATTTATACTTCCATTATTAAAACCAGTAACAGAAAAGAATCACTTAGATAATCTTATCTACTAAAGGCAAGTGATGATAACATTGTCTTATGTCTTATCGAGTCTTCATTATTCACCTCTTTCCACATCACACATCACAGAAGAGCCTCTTTTAAGAGAAGATCCTTATTAAGAAAAGATTCTGAATCACACCAAACAAAATTTGACAGAGGTGACTTTTGGCTATCTTTTAAATTGAACAATATAATTGACTGTAAAACCATTTAGCCCAACACTCAGTGCTATAATGCCAAACCATCACAGCAACAGTAACTTTGCTTCCCTACAGAGTGGACGCTTACTCCCCAATCACTTGACTCTGAAAGCATTAAAATTTAAAACAGGAAAAGGTGGGGGGAGATGATACTTTCATTAGCTGTTACCAAAAATAAGAAGTGACAGGCACTGCACTTGCTGTGGTTTCTCCATCGGATGTTAGAAGGCTTAGTCTGTGGCGGCTGTGGCTGATCATCGATTTATCATTCCCTAAACCGTGCTTTTCCCCAATGGGAATAATATACCATGAATAAAATTTAATGGCTGTTTAGTTCACATTTCATCACCATGAGGCAGCAATACCAAGCTCGAGGTGGAACCTCACAGAGTGTTGGTTCTTTAATGTCTCACAACCTACCCCACCAGCCCAATGGAAAAACATATTTCAAATGCAGACCCAGGAAGAAGTTGATGGTAACTGAAGATGTATCAGCAAAAGAGAGGTATAGCAGGCCCATAAACAAGGATCAAAGTTAACTCCATGCTTAAAGTCTCTTTCCTTGATTCACAAGACATGTTATTTCCTTCTAATGCAGATATCAGGACTACACCTAGATCATGCCCTCTAATGAGCTGTTAGATATTTATATCCCTCCACAGTTAGTAAATGCCATTGATCACAATCTACCAGACTAGAGCAGAAATCCCTATTACTAATAGTAGGTTTGTACTGAAAAACTATGAGGTGATTAATATATCAACAGGATGGACAGAAAAGTAAGCTAGATCCTTAGCCAGTCAGCTAGAATGTAAGAAAATGTCATTACTCTGTGATATGCACCTCAAAAATAACAGCCAGTATCTTTCTGATTTTATATACCATAAGCAATGTTTCAAAAATATGCTTCAGTTCCATCCCAAATCCTTGTATCTTCTCCACAAACCACGTTCCCTCTTTTTTTTTTTTTTTTTTTTTTGCTTTTTTGTTTTTCGAAACAGGGTTTCTCTGTGGTTAGTTCTTATAATCTAATCCTCTGGCTGAAGACTCCCTTAGTCCTTTAGCACCCTCCAGCTGAGGGTATAGCTCAGTGATGGGACACTTGCCTAATAAACTCAAAAAATTTGGCTCCATCCCTAACACAGAAAAAAAATAAGAATAAACTCAAAGTGATTCCATGTTATGATTTCTTTTTTTCTTTTATTTTTGAGATTAAAATATAAAAGAAAATCTCCATCTTCCCTTTCTTTCCTCTAACTGTCCCCCCATACACCTATAGTGGCATTTCATTTGTACTTTAATAAATAAAGCTTGCCTGAGGATCAGAACAGGAAAACAGTCACACTGGCCAGCCTTACATACAAGGCAGCAATATCATATACCTTTAATCCCAGTAGCCACACTAGTTTGCAACAGAAACCAGGCGAGAGTGATACATGTCCTTAAGCCCAGAACTGGAGAGGATTATAAAACAGGAGGAGACAGCTCTCATACACAGTCTCATTCTGAGATTCCTGGAGCCAAGATTGCCATTTTGGACTGAGGTAGAGCCAGTGGCTGGACTTTTTTTCATTTTCTAACCTTCAGGTTGAACCCCAATTTCTGTCTCTGAGTTTTTATTAATCGTGCTACATATATCCCTACCTTCAAATTTATGGACTCTTTTCACTAATTGTTATGGTATGCATATATGTATATACATACATATTCCTAAATATATAACTAGTTCAGTCCATATGATGGTATTTTTGCATGTTTTCAGAGCTAGCCATTTGACCCTGAACAACCAATTGGAGTGCTCTTCCCTGGGGATGGTCACCTTCCCCACTCCCAGCTTTCCTGAGATGTCTTTAGTTCTTCATTTACAGATGAGGCCTCATGACATTTTCCTCATCCATTTCGACTTCTATTTTTCAAAATAACATGATACTCAGGTTTCTCTCACCATTTAGAAAGGAAAAAAAACTATCAGACCTGAAACTCTGAAATAGTTATAGGAAAAAAAATAGGAAAAAAACTTGAAGGTAAATGCATAGGCAAAGATTTGACAGAAATCATTCACGAAATAAGGTCAATGACAAATAATTAGGACATAATGAAATTAATGTTTCAGCATAGGAGAGTAAATAGTTAATAGAGTGAAGAAAGTCTACAGAATGAGACACAATCCTTGCTAGCTATTTTTAGGATTAATATTAAGAACATATAAAAAACACTAAAAAACTAAACAAGAAATCAAACTACTCCATAACTAAATTGAATGAAGCAAATAGACAAATCTCAAAAGATGAAATGCAAATAGTCTATAAACATGCAAAAATAAAAGTTTAGCCTTATTTGCCATTCAAGAAACACAAATCAAAACATTATACTAGCTGAGCAGTTGAGTCTATATATTTACACACAGAGAGAGAGAGACAGAGACAGAGAGAGAAATATATATAACTACAATTAAAGAAAAAGAGGCCATGAACTTTGTATAAGAACAAAGTGGATGGTGTACTTGGGAGGAAATGGAGAGAGGAAATTCCAGAAATGATATAATTGCATTGTCATCTCAAACGAGTTTTAAAATATTTTTAAAAACTATAGTGAGTTTAGTCAGAATGCTAATCACTAAAAATGTGAATAACAGAAAGTGCTAGTGAAGAAGTAGACAAACGGAATGATTATATACTGTTGGTCGAATGTAAATTAGTTCAGCCACTGTGGAAGTCAGAATGGAAGTCTCTACAAAAAGTAAATATAAATCGTCTCTATGACCTAGTTATATCATTCCACACATCTTCTCAACTGATTCAAATCAAGCTGTAGCAGAAACATAAGCACACTGGTGATCCTTGAAGCCCTTCTCCCCTAAACAATCATGAGACCAATGAAGTATTCTTCACAAGAGAGGAAGGGATAAGAAAAACGTGTTACATATACACAATGAAATATCTTTCAGTTATAAAGAAGAATGAAAGTCATGTCTTTGCTGGAAAATTGATGCAATAGGAGATGATCATTTTAAGGCAGTTAGATCAGTATCTGAAAGACAAATATTTCTCTCATTCATTGTGGTTCCTAGATTTTATAGAGATACATAAAGTCATGCACATACATATGACATGAAAGCAAAATAAAACGGTCTAGGACAGGATGGAGGGGGGAGGACTTTGGGCTTTCCACAGGGCAGGGAACCCTGACTGCTTTTCAGATTCGAGAGGGAGGGGGAGAGGAGTGGGGGGAGGGGGAGAGGAGTGGGAGGCTGGGAGGAGGCGGAAATTTTTTTTCTCAATAAAAAAATAAATAAAAAAATAAAAAAAGAGTATACATTAGTCAAAAAAAATAAAAGAAAACAATCATCTAGAAAAAAAAGAAAATAAAACGGTCGAGGAGAACAAAGAGAGAGAAAGGATAACAAGTGAAAAGGGGGAGGATATGAAAAGGGAGAGAGGGAGGTATGAAGTCGAAGTGCTCTGCATAAAGTAAACATTTACAATATCTTTAAAATTATTAGTTTTTTTACAAAGTAGAGAATTTTTCAATATTCTACAGGATATAAATGTTCTGGCCAAACAAGTGACATAATTGCCAAACTCTCAAGTGCTCCTCCTCCCTGCTACAGCAGTTGACGCTCAGAGTCACGCCGCTGTTTTTGAAACACCTCTGGGTGTATGAGTGCTACCGCTCCAATCATATCTCAGCGCAAAACTTAGCCACTTTTTCTTCAACTCATTAACATATTTTACTTTTATTAACCTTCAAGGTTCTAACTCGAAACTCCTCCAAACTATTCTCCATAATACAGTCATTAAGTATGACTGTCTCACTGATACTTCAAATAATTTGAGTTAATTCAACAACCTATCAAATTGACTTTTGACTTCAAGTAACAGAAATTAACATATACATGCCGTACATATATACCATGAAAGCTAAAATATGCTAAACTTCAAATTTTGTTTGACATCTTAAACTGTGGTACATATTAATATTATACAAGTTTTAACAAAGACTTCATAATACTATTTTTAAATATCTGATTTGAAATATTGATATTCCCATTGTAACTCATAAAAAATAATTTAAAAATATGTGTGCTCCTGGTCATCCCCAAATTGTATGTCTGAATAGGTCATTTTTGTGACCTATAAGACATGAGAGCAGGTGGACAGGCGGGCCTACATAAGACCAAGTCTCAAAACCCCAAAATATGTGGGAAAATTCAGTTATCAAAGACTCCATGTCACTATATTGTTATTACAATATATGTATTTTGTGACTGTCAAAGTACCGATTTATTTTCTGTGGTTCCTGATGGAATTCAAATCCTAAATATATAACTGCGGACTATAAAGCTAGTCAAGGCTTTACCTAACTCAATTCAAATTACTTATATACAACTACTTCGTAAACTCACCAAACCCTCACTAGCTCCTTCTTTGGTAATGTAGACTCCAATCCTGACCCTATATTTCTCTATAACCTAGTTCTTCTCCCATGATGGGTCTTATCCTGTCACCTCCTTGAGACAAGAGACCCCATCTGCCCCATCTTTAATATCCTCAACTCTTTCTGCAGCTCCTCCCAGTGTGTCACTGCTCAATCAAAGACCTGGTCAACACGTAGCTAACCAGAACTAAAATCAAAGATCTGATCAACAAGTGGCTAACCAGTCCACAACATGTCCTCTTCTTCAGAAAGCCTCAGAAACAATACTAACTTTCGAGCCGGGCTTACACACACTCAGAGATGTAAAACACACCACATAAGACAGACTTTTCCTGCCAAAGTTTCTAAGGCTCCAGAAGCAGTTAAAGAAAGACCCTCCAAGCAGTGCTGGTGCTAACCTTTAATCGCAGCATTCGGGAAGCAGACTGGTGGATCTCAGTGAGTTCGAGGTCAGTTTGGTCTACAGAGCAAGTTCCAGGACAGGCTCCAAAGCTACACAGAGAAACCCTATTTCAAAGAAACCAAAAAAAAGGAAAAAGAAAAAGAAAACAGAAAGAAAAGTAAGGAGACCTACCTCCTCCAAGGGCGTGACACAGAGCCCCAAGTCTCAGCACCTGAGAGCATGCGCAGCCTGAGGGGAAGCAGCGGCCTGAGAGAACAGAGGGCAAGCTGTGGCTGCACAAACCCACGGCTCCTGAGAAGGAAGGACGCCCTCAGGCGGCAAGCGAAGCACAGGGGCTGGTGTTCCGTGCCATGAGCACGGATGCAAGCGCTGCCCGCAGGTGGGCGCCAGAGCCCAGAGCGTCACTCCGCCCTGCTCCTTTCGTCCCCTGCCAATCAAGAGACAGGCGGGCGGAGACCACAATCCCCAGAAGCCCCTGCGCTACTCGCCTCGGAGGGGCTCGGGCGGGCTCGGATGGGCTCGGCGAAGGCTCGCGACGGATTTGGCGGGAACAGGCAGGAGTCCTCTGCTTCTTAGCGACCGCTGTGAGGTTCCATAATTGTCAAGCTCCTCTGCTGCAAGAGGCAGATGCCTGGATGGTTTCTAAGGAGAGCTCCAGGGGGCTTACTAGCCAGAAAGACCTGGGCCTTGAAGAGAAGGAAAGTCACCGGGAAACTGTTGTGATGACTGTTGTTGTGCATGAGAACAGTCTGGGAAACGGTTTCTTTGCTTGTTTCCAGAAGGTGTTTGTGAAGTTTGGCTTCCTGCATTGGAATGCAATTACTCTACAGCCACGTTTCTTATTTGTCCACCTGTCACGTTGTTTTAATATAAATTTTTAGTTGACTTTGGCCTCACATATTGAATTTCCTCATATAGAATTATAAATTCTATTAGAATGCAAAATAGATTCAGAGCATTCTGAAGGCATTTCTTTGTCTTTAATAGAAAAGCACTTAGTTACTAACAGGTAGAAGTTTCAACTATTGTGTAGTTTAAATTAAGGGTCTGCTCAGCTCATTGTCCTACATACATGAACCTTTATTAAGACATAAATTTGCATCCAGTCAGTTGTATCTGTCCTGGAAATGTTAAGCTTCGTTGTTCTATCTATGTGCTTTTTAAGAAAGTCAATAATTTTACATATAATATAATTGTGTTTAATATAGCTTTTTAATTAATAAACGGTGCTTTTCATGTAAACTAAAATTGAATGATCTTAAGCTTCAGTTAACGAACAGTAAATTAATGTCTTACTGTATTTGCTGCTCTTCTTTGAGATATGTAAAACCAAATCATCAAAGTTCATTTTAGAGATAATCAATAGTCAAGTAGGTACAATGTAGAAAGATTCCCTTGTGTCGCTGAATATATTATTCTTTTTCAATTCTACTCATACATTTTTTGAGCAAATTGAACTATTTTGTGCCAGACACTGGGTGAAGCTTGATTACAGCCCTATACAAGACACAACACTCAGTCTCATAATTAAAACAAATGGATAACAATTACCAGAAAGAGCACAGCCACTGTAATCCTGTAGAAAAGCTCAAACTCAATTTTAATGGAATTGTACTCTTCATCATCTAAATTTGGAGACTCACTAACTTCAACAACCTCAACAGTTTTCTTAGACCATCTTCAGATGAAATTTTTAGAGATAACTTTAGAACTTCGTAGCAGAAAAACAATTCAAGAAAATTATGCAAGTTTTTTTGACTCACTTAAAACTAGTGAAACACAAAATGATCAATCAATGAATGCTTATTGAATAAAGTAATTGGCTCTCTAGTCATGTCTGACCATTTAATTCTAAGAAATTTTAGAGACTTTTTAAAAAAATGTCACAGTCTGATGATGGGACTGTGTCTAAACCACTTTTCTAAAGAATGAGAGACAGATGATAGATATATGGATGGATGGATGGATGGATGGATGGATGGATGGATGGATGGATGGATAGACGAACAGACAGATAGAAAACTAAAATGACAAACTTTATTAAAAGTGAAGAGGCGCACAGGCATACATACAGAAAAAGCAAACATTACACAGAGAAAGACACCCCATAAAGTGGGAAGAAGATTTAGAAACCAGAATCGTATTTTCCCACATAGAACTGGGGCTTTGGTGGCCTGAGAAGTTCCCTCCTCCTCTCATTTCCTATTGGTTATCTTTAAAAAAAAAGAAAAGGGGAAATCATAGGATCAGGTAACCATGCTCAGGGGGCAGCCTTAAATGTGTATGACCACACTGGACAGGTCAACTGGAATGGTGAGAGTATTGCTGGCAAGAGAAAACGCCTGCCAGGTCTTGGTCAAGGGTGTTATGAAGAAACTGGAAGGTTGCTGTCTTATTAGTGACCAGTGGTCCCATTTCTTATCAATATGCTTCCAAGAACATCCATTTTATTTCTATGAATCTTTGTGTAAATTTCTAGTATCCAAATAAAAGTAAATGAAAATAGTTTCACTAAACATATAATCTTAAATGATGAGACTACTACCATATTAGTTAATTTAAACAGAATATAAGTATATGAGTAAACTGAGTACAAAAATACAATCAGGGGGCTGATGTGATCACTCAGCAGACAAAGTTCATTCCCCTATGAACCTGACAACTTAAGTTCCATCTTCAGAATCCACAAGACAGAAGGGGAGGATTGATTCATAGAAATTGTAATCTGACCTCCATACATGTGATGTGTGATGTGTGATTTCCCTCTGTATACTGTGAATATTATTGGTTAATAAAGGAACTGTTTTTGGCCTATAGCAGAGCTGTAAAGAAAGAGAGCTAGGCAGGGAAAACTAAACAGAATGCTGGGAGAAAGAAGGGCAGAGTCAGAGAGAGAAGCCATGGAGCCATCTAGAGATAGATGTGCTGAAACTTTGCTGGTAGGCCACGACCTCATGGTGATACACAGATTTCTAGAAATGGGTTAAATTAAGATGTAAGAGTTAGCCAATAAGAAGCTAGAGCTAATGGGCCAAGTGGTGATTTAAATAATAAATTCTGTGTGATTATTTCAGGGCTGAGCAGCTGGGAATCAACAAGCAGGCCTCCCAACAACAGATGTGCCACAAGTGTGAACATATACATATACAAATAACTAAAAATTATGTAATGAAGGAACAAAACTAGCGGTAAAATAGCCGGTTTAACCACAAACAGCACAATAGTTGATCAAAGGAAATGTGGATTGTTTTTTAAGGATGTTGTAAAGTGCTATAGTTTAAAAAAGGAAAAAAAAATGTAAGTTCCGCATTCATTCAGTGAATTTATTATAGAGCAGAGTGCAGTTTTCCATTATGTTTGAGATCAGGGGCTCAATCAAGGCACTGGAAGAATAGAAAGCAAATAAGAATCAAACTTTCTGTAATGTCTTATAATGTGCAATTTTTTTGATTTCTTTTTTTTCTTTTTTTTTTATTGAGAAAAGGAAAAAAAAAAACAAGTTTCCGCCTCCTCCCAGCCTCCCACCTCCCTCCGCCTCCTCCCACCCTTTTCCCCCTCCTCCCACCCTTCTCCCCCTCCCTCTCCAGTCCAAAAAACACTCAGGGTGCCCTGCCCTGTGGTAAGTCTTAGGTCCTCCCCCCTCCGTCCATATCTTGGAAGGTGAACATCCAAACTGGCTAGGCGCCCACAAAGCCAGAAAATTAAGTAGGATCAAAACCCCTTGCCATTGTCCTTGGCTTCTCATCAGCCCTCATTGTTCGCCATGTTCAATTATTAAAATAATGTTAAAGCTTATCATTTACAAAACAGAGGCTAACAAAGAAGTTGGTGGCTCTGTGTTTAAATCAACAGTTCAAGAAACAGTTATATGAGTACTAATTATAAGAAAAACATTGTTCTCAATTATTTTGGAGTCTGATGATAGTCAGCATCATCAACAACGTCTTAGGGTTTCTATTGCTGTGATGAAACACCATGACTGAAAGAAACTTCAAGAGGAAAGTATTTATTTTGCTTATACTATTGTATCACAATTCATCAATAGAAATCAGGACAGGAACTCAAATGTGGCAGGAAACTGGAGATAGAAGCTGAAACAGAGGGCATAGAAGAATACTGCTTATTGATTTACTCTTATGGGCATTATAGAACCCAGAACCACCAGCCCAAGGATGGCACCACCCACATCATCAATCACTATTAAGAAAATGCTATACAGGCTTCCCTACTGCACAGTCTCATGGAGACCTTTTCACAAATGTGGTTCCCTCTTTTCAAGTGACTCTGGCTTTTGTCAAGTTGACATAAAACTAGCCAGTAAAAGTTTTAAGTAGCAAATACTAAACACACTTTCTGTGTGCTGCAAGCATGGACTGGTGGATGCAGTGATTCCTCATAAAATTTTATGAGACACTTGTTTCTCAGCTGCCCGGTAGCTTAGACCCGAAAACAATCACACAGAAACCATATTATTTTAATCACTGCGTGGCCAATTACTTAAACATATTGCTAGCTAGATTTTACATCTATAATTAACCTATCTCCACTATTTTATATTTTACCATGAGGCTCGTGGCCTACCAGCAAGTTTTCAGTGTTTATGTTTCTGGCTGTGGCTCCATGGCTTCTCTCTGACTCTGTCGCCTTTCTCCCAGCATTCAGTTCAGTTTTCTCTGCCTATCTCTGGTCCCCTATAGCTCTGCTATAGGCCCAAAACAATTTCTTTATTAACCAATGGTATTCACAGCATACAGAGGGCAATCCCATATCAGACAAGTATTGCCTTTAACCTTAATTTTGTAATGAGTAAACTGACTTGAAGGCAATCATCCAAGGACATTCAGCGTGCTGATAGTGAGATTATTATTTCATCTTGCTCTCTTTCCTCAGAGGTCATATACTAGACACATCCAGGAATGTGGCTAAGCATTTTCTAGTGACTGGCCATTAATACAGCCTTCCAAGCTTCCTATTCAGGGTTCTATTACCTTAGAATTGTCTAAATGATGATGCTTAGGGCAGATAACTCCACAATCCTTTATTTCTATTTACCAGTCTCTTGGCTAGATTTCCATTTGGTAACTTTTATGCATGCTTCATCCTTTTGTTTCACATCCATGAACTTGCCAGTTGCTATTGTATTGTCTATGTTTTTTTAACAAATGTCTACTAATCTAATAAAATTTGTAAAAGATCATAAGTTCAAAGTTTGTAGAATTCATGTGGCCAAAAGGATCCTGCATATGAGTTTCAGTAATTATTGTTTATGTAGAATTAATGATTCATGTTGCCATTTGTAAAATTGTTAGTATACTCAATGCCATCTTAAAAGTCTTTCTCAACTTTATCAATCTTTCTGATATTGAAAAAAAATGGGTGAGTGGAGATCATATTCTATATCTAACCAGGATGTTGTCTAAACCCCTTCCAAGAATTGAGTGGGGAAAACAGCAAAGGAAAACCAAAACTAACTCTATATGCCACACAAGAATAAATAATTTGGAGACTCTTGATGGCAAGAGAATGCCAACTGGGAGATGTTTCATCTAAGTCCTCAAGAGGATTTGGGGTGTCAGGCAGGAATGTTGTAGGTGTCAAAACTGTGCAGTCTCCAAGGCCTTGGGATGCCGACCAAAAGATTAACTACAGCTCAAAAGTTCAGAGAGTGTTAGGGAACAATTAATAACTGTACTGTGCAGGACTCATATGTAAGTCACCACAAAAGTAATGGGAAGAGGTCTGCTGTCTCTGCAACGTCCTGGAGGCTGGAGTCTCAGTTCTTTAGTGACTGGGGATGAAATCCTTCTTCCTGCATCTGCTGATTGAATCCAGGAGACAAGCTTGAGTGAACTCAGTACTTAAACATATGCCTCAGGCAAGGCAGAGTCTTCTCCACCTCTAGTGAACCGAAGGAAGGAAAGGAGCAGACTTTCTAACTTTCTTCTCAGAGAGAGCAGGTGTGGGAGCCTCAGACTCTACCAGCTCAGACATGAAAACAAGATGAGGGCTTTTCTGACTGTTTCCCAGGGTCATGGTCATCCTGGAACTTCTTCCTGATTTTTCCAACTTGTTCAGAATGGAGTCTGGACTTTCACAAGCCAGAGCTTTCTTTTAAAACAATAACTGTTGCCTTGAAATCTGTCAGCAGTATGTACCTTTGTCTCAGTCCTTGAGTCTCCCATCCATCAGAGTACTGGCAGAAAAGCAGAAATACTGGCTGATGAAACAAAGTTGAGGACCTAGACTTAAGCTCTTACAGTCACCTAAATTTGCTTTTTGTTTTTTAAAATACTGATTGCACTAGGAAGAGAGCTCTGTGGAGCTTCTAGTCCACTGCTGGGCTTGTGATAGGGAGGTTCCAGAGATTATCCTGTCACCCATATCAAAATTCAACTTGGTGGAGCCGATAAGTTTCATTGGAGTTACTTACCAGAACAGAAAAGATTCAAAGACAGCTGAATCACCAAAATCTACCACAGCATAAATGCCAAATCATGAAGGCTGTAAAGTTGTACACTGAACAACTACGAAAAACTCAACAGGTTGAAGGGTGTCCTTTCCTGGTGGCTCTCCTGGTCTGATCCTCACTTAGGCAGCTTGGTTAATTCTGTTTCCCTTAGTCAATTCAGCAGCTCTCTGAGGCATGCATACACAGCTGGTTTCTGTTTTTAGTAAGCTGATCACCTAGTCTCTGCTTCTTCCAGGTGCTGTGGCTCATCTGATCTTCTCTGGACATCTCAGATTGTCTGAGAGCATCTTGGAAGCCTGGCTTTTCTGATAGTCCTCTACGGGTATAGGCTTGTCAGAATGTTTTCAGTAGTCTGTGCTGTTATATAAATGTTTGGGAAAGGAGAAGACCAGGGAATCTGGTCAGTTTGGGGGACTTCTTGAAGCTGTTTTGAGTTGTTTACTTTCTAAGTTTAAGGAGCTTCCCTGAAAGACAGAACGTGTCTCCCATTTGTAGAGCATCTTGATGATTTTCATACATACTTTAAAATATCTAGTTTTAAAATATTCTGCTGTCTCACCTTTTCCTGTTACTTCTTGAGGCTTAAAGAGCTTCCTTCATAACTATGAGTTTTTCCTTTGTTTCACCTTCTTACTTAGCTTCTTTAGGATCACCATTGTAGACTCCGTGACCCTTATTTATGGCTAGAAACCAATTATGAGTGAGTACATCCCATATTCATCTTTTTGGGTCTGGGTTACCTCACTCAGGATAGTGTTT
>NC_022012.1:57863983-57868149 GCF_000317375.1 Microtus ochrogaster
AAAAAAAAAAAAAAGACTTCTGAGATGGGGGAAGACCCAACATTTTATTTTACCTTAGTTAAGATGGATCTGTTTTGTTTTTTAAATAAATAGGTGTACACAGAATAATAATTATAAGCATGGGCTCTGACTACTACTTTTGACTCTCATGAACAATGACAGTGAGTTTGGGTAAATAGATTGTCTTTTATGATTTTGATTTTCTATATATGACAAGGAGATAATAATAATCACATTCATATTGAATAATACCATTTTAACACGACATCTTACTGTGTGAGTCATACCATGTTAAATAACTGTTAGCAGTTATTTTGCTTGAGGTTTTTATCTCCCATCAATGTGGGCTTTTTAACAAGTCTAAAAACAAAGATGAATGGAATATTTTACATATATCTTCTCATATAGTGAATGGACATGGAGAACAACTTTCTACTAAAAAAATATTCATTTCCCCTTACTGGAGGTAACAGGAATCCATGAGTAAATATACTCTACTACAGAAACACATTTTTATAGTAGGACTTTCCCAACCATTTCCCATACATTGCACCTTAAATATCACACAGGAAAATGTGACCTTTTTGCATAATCTTTTCCAAATAAAATTTGCTATTAAAATACAGAATGTAAAAGAAAGAGCACAGCACCCAAGATATACATCATACTCTATTGTGTAATCAAAATACAAAATTTACAGAGCTATTACAAAATTATGTAAAAGCAAATATTTTTCAGAAACAAATTTGGTTAACTTACAGAAATGTTATGCATAAGTATATAAAGAGATATGGAAAATAATATTATGCATTTTTAAATATAATGCATCCATATATAAAAATACATCCAGAAAGAAAAAATAATGAATTAGCAAAGTTTTGATATTGTAAATAAGTTTCATAATTTTTTTTTGCTTCTTATGGAAGGGCTCTAGCAAGCCTGACTATGGCAAACATGTCTCTGTCTTCAACAGACTTTCCTTTTACTCTTTCCACTCATCTTCTCTACCTTGCTCAGTCATTAGGCTACATTCCTAAAGCTAGCCCCAAAGTCTATTTGCTTATTTGGCAACTTTTTCCTCCTGAGGCTGACTGCCAAGGTCCACCTATCAAAGTTTTGAAGTCCAGCAATCAAAATCCCCCATTTGGCTCACCTAATTAACATGCCTAATTAAAATTAAACACTTTATCCTAACACAGGGAAGGGATCCCTTTCCCTTTATAAACTGCCATTTGCCTATGGGTCACATTGGTCTTCTCTCTATCCAGAGGCAGTCCTTTGTCCCTGTACAACGAATATCCCTCACCCCTCACCCTTATTCCTTTTCTCTTGCTCCACATCCTCTATCTCTTCTTGTCTTTGTCTATTATTACTTGCCCCTTTTCCTCAAAACAAATATCCTTTGTGCTGAGAACTTGATCTTTGGGTACCTTGTGCGGATTCCAGTCCTTTCATAACTTATTAAGTGTTTCCTTGCATAGGAACTTTATCCAAGCTGTTAAAATACTTCAATTTGAAATTTTTTGTTTTGTTTCTTTGAGATGAACTGGGTCTCTCTCTCTCTCTCTCTCTCTCTCTCTCTCTCTCTCTCTCTCTCTCTCTCTCCTCTCTCTCTTTGTATGGGGGATGAGGATAAATTGTAAAATGAAGGAGGATCATGAGACAATAAGAAGTATTATTTTATTTGAAACAGAGTTATGTAACTGTTTCCCTCCCTTTCCTCCTCCAGTCCCTCCAAGATATCCTTCCTCCGAACCCGAACCCTCCCATGCTTCCCCTCATCTCAAACTGATAGCTTCTTTTTATTGGTTATTATTACATTTACATTTAATATATAATATGTAACATGATATAATATATACATTTATATAAAAATTAAAACTGTGTGTGTATGTGCACATATATAACACATCATACTGAGTCTGATTTTGTTGTTCATTTGTATACAGTTTCCATGCTGACCACTCTGCATTGGACGAGAAATAACAGGCTGATGATTCCCAGGGAAGAGGTAATCTTAAGGGGAGAATGAGAGTAGTAGAATTCATATGGCATGAAGACAAAAGTCAAAGTATTGGTGGTGGGGATAGGGGAGAGAATCAGCAAGACGGAGCAAAGGAACAGGGAAGAATGGAAGAGGAACACCAAAAAGATCTCAGCATATATGAAAATACCACATTGGAATACATTATTTTACAAGATAGTTTAAAAACTAATATAAAAAGTACCCTTGCCAAAGTGTTAAGTGGCACACCCGGTATCTGAAGAAGACAGCAAGTGATATCTGTTGTTCATCAATAGCACACACTTTGCAAAGGACACTGCATCTCAGCTAAGCATTACAGCTGTATGAATTAAACATGTCTTCCTTATCCTATCTGACAGGAATACTGGAGTTCAATCCCCAACACCACAAAGTAGTAAAAGAAAAACAAAGATATTACTCTGCTTTCCCTCTATTATTATATCACAGAGGTTACCTGAATATTTAAAGTAGCACAGTAAATGTTCCAACCCACTTCAGAAACAACTTTCGCTGAGGAATCTCTGGACTCGGTTTGAATGGCTCAAACTGAAGCAAACCCTATTCCCAGCTCTCACATTGATATTATGTGGCTCTGATCTAATGAAGATATAATTTTAATTTGAACACATCTTTATATTAATTTTTTATATTACAATCGCATTATCTCCTGTCTCCTCCTTGGTTGAGATAGTCAGTGTATCATCAGGCTCTACATTCTTTTGAGCTATCTACAGAGTTAGGTGAAAAACATTATAGCATGGCAAAATGAAAACTAACTGCCCTCTCAAGCCATTTTCTACTGCATTCTCATCAGCCAATATTCATTTGTGTGCATTCTTCCAATTGACATTATATAGAGTTGTTCATTTGATCACAGTGATACTGCCTTATGATGGTGGAGGAAATTTGCATCACAAATGTTAACAGGCATTTCTTTTGCATTTACATTACATAACGCAATAAACATCTGTTGGTCTCATTGCTATCAGAGAGCTGGAAACATGCCATTTCTGCTTCCACCAAAAGCAGCTATGGTATCCTGGGAAAGAGAGTGCATTTGGTTTCTGAGTCCCTAGGATTTAATCTAGATTTTGTGCTCAATTGCATTGTCACTCTGTGAAGCATCACTTTTCCATAAAACAAAAGATTTGGGCAAGATGTCCATGGAATTTCACTCTGCTCTGAAATTCTTATCACAACTCCAACCACATCACTAATTTCAACTTCTTTCAAACTTTTGTATTATAATTATTGTTTCGTTACTTCTAAAATACCATTCATCAAATAGCATCTGTCTGTCTGCCTATCTATCTATCTATCTATCTATCTATCTATCTATCTATCTATCTACCTACCTATCTATTTATGTATTTATAGTATGAGAGACTGTACTGAGCAAAGGTCTAAACAGAATCAAGAGAAAACTTACACTGTGCTTTTGGCTCTAGCTGGGGTGGGGGAAGGGTCATATATGTACATATAAGGGGAAAATTAATAACTGAGTGATGTTTATTGTATGTTTTGGGAGTTAAACCTGTTCAGCTTGCTTCTAATTTTTCCCTGTATTGATACATCATTTGCAAAACCCAGGCCACCTTAGTTGCTGTTGATATTGCAGTATAAAAGTTAGACATGAGGGGCCTATGGAGAAAGCTGTATGACTTTCTTCATGGTTGTAAGTTGTTACTATTGATTATCAGCTATCTAGGAGACAAGCTTCTGTGTGTGATCATTGAGGAGCTAGCTACATTGGATTAATTGAGATGGGAAGAGCTGCCTTAGCTGGAGGCAGCATCAGTCCATGGACTGAGGTCCCAGACTGAATAAAAATGACAAAATAAGTTGAGCGGTAGCATTCCTCATTATCTGCTTTGTCATAATGCCTACAATGTGACCAACTATCTTCTGCTTCTGTTTCCATGACCTCCCTTCCAGGACACTGGACTCTCAAACTATGAGCCAAACTAAAGTCAAAATTAAGTAATTTTGTCACAGCAGTCACACAAGTAACTAAAACAGTGACTCCTACTGGGATGATGACTGGAAGGAAAGAAGGAAGGAAGGAAGGAAGGAAGGAAGGAAGGAAGGAAGGAAGGAAGGAAGGAAGGAGAGGGAGGGAGGAAGGAAGGAGAGGGAGGGA
>NC_022012.1:57868405-57878862 GCF_000317375.1 Microtus ochrogaster
GAAGGAAGGAAGGAAGGAAGGAAGGAAGGAAGGAAGGAAGGAAGGAAGGAAGGAATTACCACTAAGGAGTATAGAGTTGAGTGAGAAAAATACAGGCAAGTTAACAAACATTACAATGCTGCTAGTACTTTAACAATGGTCAACATCGGGTGCCATGGGTAACAAAGAAGTCAATACTAGACTTGTGGAGAGGAGTGACTTGGAAAAGAGGAAATGTTAAAATTGAAGATGAGCAGTACTTCTGAAAATAACATGCCTAGTTCTGCTCCCAACCCTCATGAGAACTATTGCACTTGAGTGTATGTTTAAAAATGTACCTCCAGTGATTTCAAATTTCTCTTCTTTGAGAGGGAAATAGTTTGAGCCATGCTGTGGAAGGATCATGTCTTAGTCCTCATCTTCTTAACCTATAGAATCATGTCTGAGTCTTAATCTACTTACCTACAGCTCAACTCCCTGACATAACTATTATCACTAATAATTTACTGTGGTATGATCTTTGGGCCCACGTGTGTTCATTAGAAATTAATGTGTTTTTAAATTCCAGTTCTTATCTACTCTTTCAAGTTATTCTTTTTAGACCAATAAAATCTGTTGCTTTTTTCATGAATAATAATTCATTTCAAAAGTTAAAATGGAACGTCTGGTACTGTATCTTCAGATAACTAAAGCTCTTTGTCCTTCATGATTCCGCCATTTGATCAGCTTTTAGAAATTCTGCTCTCTTGAAGACTGCTTTTTTACACTGATGCTTCTTCCAGATAAACAAATTTTAAAATCACAGCTGGAGGTGAGTGTTCATCCTGATGGGAAACTCATCAGATGCATATTGTCTTCATCTTTTTCTTGCTTTTGCTTTCAAATCTGTCCTCTGCTGAATCCCTTTCTTTTGTTTGTTTTGTGATTTGATAGAGCATATTAATGGAACAGATGCAGCAATGGTATGAAAACATACTTGATGCACGAAAGCTTCATTTACAAACTCTTCTTTCTACAACTTTGCAGAACTGCCACAGCTTCTTGTCCTAGTAAATGAAGCCTCTCAGATCCCTAATGATCTTCAAAATTCTGAGTGACATGGGTATCAGCCAGGACTGTGTTCCTTATCATGCAATTTTGTTTTAGCAACTCTGCAAAAGAGAGAAATAGCAGAAAAGTGTAAATTGAAATATTTATGCAGGCACCTTTGAAAAAAATGACTAAGAATATTTGGAAAACTACTTTCCTAATCAAATCTGTGGAAATATTAATATTGGGATATATGGCTCAAACTTGATTTTTTCCTTTAATAACATGTTATATCTATTTCAAATATTTAGAATATGTAAATTTATTCCTCAAATAAGGTTAAGAAAACTACTATATTTTCTGGTGGTGAGTTTTAAGAAATAGAGGTGAAGATTGAAAGGCTGGTAGAAAATTAAGTGTTAAGGACACTTTGGACATTTTTTGATTATATTAATTCTTGTCCAGGTGCCTTTAGAATGTGAGTGATAAGACACAAATGCTTTATGGGAAGGGAAAAATGCTTTTGAAATTCAATGTTCCCTTAAGCTTCAGGCATACATGTCTTGTACCTGATTAACTATTCATTTCTGCACATTCATTATTTAAGATATAGGAAGGTCCTGCAGCCTAGACTGAACAGTCACTTCAGCGTTGTGTTTAGAACTGCATATTCTAGAATACAGAGAATTCCCTTCAAATACTGGCTTTGCTTCTTCCTGACAAAGTCTTCTTGTGAAAGTAAATTAGTGTTTCCTATGTCTTAGGGTCTCTAGATAGAAGATGAAAGATACAATAGGATTAATATCAACATCAAATGAGGATATTCCAGTAGTGCTCATAACAAAGAGTCTGTACATGGGAAAGACATTTGTTGTTCCCCAAAGATCAGCCAGACATGCTGTCTTCTTGCTACTTAGAACTCTCAACAAAGGGACTGTGGTCTTTGTTCAGTAAATCTGTCAGTAGTATATAAACAGGCATCCAGGAGAGTTCACAGTCACTAGAGAGGAAGTAGGTAGAATCATTCCTATTTGTAGATTCAGTGTAATTATTTATCCATGCTTTTCTTGACAAAGGCATCCTGTAGAATTGTTTGTTATTTCCATGAAAAAAATATATTAGAAGTTATGATCTCTGGTATTATTTCTAAAATTAGAACAGGACAACAGGAAAGAAAGTAGATATAAATACTCCCCACACCTCCAAAAATTTTGCCAGAAGCATAGTATAATTGAACAGAAAAATTGCTATATTAAAAATTCATAATGCAACACATTAAGGCTTTATATAGCCTAAATAGCTAATTAATTTATTGAGTCAATCCAAAATATAGAATTATTGAATATGAAAAATGATAAGTCATTTATTTTTAATATCCAGTTTGATGAGATATAATTCCCTCATTTGTTTTGAGCTATAAATTAAGACAAAATAGAGTCAAAGAAAAATGTTCCTGTTAAAGTAAAAAAGAAGGCAAAATTCATGTATGTTTTAGGGTTCCACATCGTTCTTTTTAAAGAGCAAATATTTGTTATGTTGAATGGAGATTTAGAAATTAAGTGCCATATCAGTATAATAGACTGAAAAAATAGTAAAGAATAAAGGCATATACATAGGTTTCCATCTAATGGTGGGAGGCGAGGGCCAGCAAGACAGCTCAGTAGGTCAAAAGCCTTTGCTACACAAATCTAGGGACCTGAGTTAAAGTCCTACAATCTATAGTGTAAGGGACAGAACTGACTGCCCAAAAGCTATTCTCTGACCTCCATACATGGATGGTGTCGAGAGCATGTCCAACATGGTAATCAAAAGTTTAAAAGAAGTTCGTTGGAAAACCTCAAAACTAGACAGATGTCTACTCCATTCTTGTCAACAGCTTTGATTAAACTTTAATTAATCTTAGTTAAATTTAAAATAAATACAACTCCCTTAAGGATATTTAATTTCGCCTTAGAAAATGGTCATCGTACCTTGGGTCTTGCAGTTTATCCTGTCAGTTTCCACAATGCTTCATGTGTACAATGATGAAAGCAAAAATGTCCTGTGATGTTGTAAATACACTGAACACAGTGGGGGGCTTATTAGAGCCACACTCCTTCCCGTCTCCCCCTCAATAAAAGAAAGACTCAGAGGCTGGACCTGCAGTGCTACGTTCAAAAAGACTCCATACCCATGTGGTTTTTACGCTGCTGAAATATAAGAAACAATGGATTCTCAAATTTCATTACTGAAAGATTAAAATATGGAAGTTGCTTGGTGGCATAAATAAATATTAATAAAGTCAGTATGTGATGGGATCATAATTTAGAGATGCAACCATTTTTTTAAAAAAATTAAAAGATATAATAATTTGAAGTCATTTAGATGGAATTAGAAACAAATACTATGTAATATATTATAGTACATTATTATTTAGTTCTGTTACAATTGAGTAAAAGCAAATAAGAAACAATGCTTCGCCAAATTCTTAAAACATCAAAGACATAGAAATCTACACTTATTCTTTAGGTCTGTTGGTCCCAAATACCCATGACTTTATTGTTAGGTCTTCATTCCTAGTTTTCAAAACCAAAAAGAACACAAATTTTATAACCAGACATTTGTATACACTTTATATATTTTAATAAAGTTAATAATTATATACACATGCTACTTTCTTTATATTATATGACTTTTTATTCCTAGCACATATTCCTACAAGCTCATCAATAGAATTAGTAGAAAATCTACATTCTTTACCCAGCATCCCCTCTTCAAAATAGGAATGTGATCAAATGAACACAATTCTGTTTGAATCAATTCTAGTTGGCTATTTGTCTGCATTTTAAAATAAAATTGAAAAGTCTCACCCAAGACGTATCTATTATGTAGAAAAAGAAGCCAAGGATGCAAAGGGAAAACTAATTCAGAAAGTATTCATCTCTAGCCATTTTATAAATGCCAAGCCAATTTAACATTCTGGCATTTTCAATAGTAAATGATGTGAATAGCAAGTGCCAGAATGTTTTTTGATTTCTTTTCTTTGTAGACTAGTACATGTTGTTGCTGCAAGTTCAGCTCCTGACAAGATAAGAAAGGATCCATTGATCTATTTAGCCAAGGCCTTAAACAATCATCAGTAATATTAAACACTGTTTAAGGTATCTACTACTATTGACTAAAGTATGTAGGGGAGGCACTTAGAAATAGAAAAAAATGACACATTATTGGTCTATAGAGATGTTTAAGCAGTTAAGAGCACTTACTGCTCTTTCAAAGAACCTAAGTTTAGTTCCTTGCACCCATGTTGGGCAGCTTACAACTGCCTGTAACTTTAGCTTCAGGGGATGCATTGCCCTCTTCGGACCTTATACACTTACAAAGGCATATACATACATGTGAACCAAATATAAAAAAAAAATCATAAAACTACATTAAAATTTTGAATTAAGCTAAATGATCCTTTCTGATATCACATATCATTATGATAAAAACAAACCAAACCAAACAAAAATGTAGCATTAAACCAACTCTTAATGATATTCTGCTATACTCATAGATCAGTGCCTTTCTCAGCCATCATCAGAAAAGCTTCCTCCCACAGCAGATAGGAACAAATACAGAGAACCACAGCCAGACAATACGCAGAGAACAAGAGACCTTAGAACACTAGATGGGATGGCTTCATCACATACCTCCTCTCAGGGCTAAGCAAACCCTGTGGAAGAGGAGACAAAAACAGTATAAGAGCCATCAGGAATGGAGGGCACAAAGAAAATAAGGCCCTTGAAATAAAAAGGATCGATACATACATGTCGTCTCTGAGCAGCATACCCAGGGCCTACACATGTCTTCATCAGATAGAGTCCCAGAGCTAAAAGGAGAAACGGATCCAAGCCCCCGCCCATAAACCACAAGCTATCTGCATTTGATAACTAGTTGTAAAATGAAAATTGTTTCTTCCAAGGGAGTCTCGCTGGGTGAACAAACCAGTCTTAAGGGTAGGCTGCATGCCCACAGAGATAGTCAACAGAAAACAAACTCAATTGTTGTGAGATTCTTGATTATATTGTGTGAAGATGTCACTGAGATTGGTTTAGTAAAGGCCTGAATGGACAGTAGCTAGGCAGGAAAAGGTTAGGTGGTACTTCTGAGGACAGAGAGGTCTCAGTGAAAAAGAAAGGGGGAGTCGCCAGCTGGACACAGAGAAAGCAGGACATATCGAGGAGAGGTTAAAGGCATGAGCCACATGGCAGCACATAAAATAAATAGGTTAATTTAAGTTATAGGAGATAATGGGACAAACCTGAGCTAAGGCCAAGCTTTCATAATAAGTCTCCATGTCTTTATTTGGGAGATGATCAGACAGAGAAAGACTTGCTGCACTCAATACTATCTTTAGAGGTACCTTGTCTTGTTATAACACTGTCAGAGCTCTTCCTTCTTTTAAAAAATATATGCATATATGTATTTTTATATATGTTTATTATAGTCGTATATATTACATGCGTCTTTAAAACACATATATAATTGTTTATTGTTCATTTTTTATTTATATATTATTTTTCTCTTCCCTGCAGTTTCTTAGTGTATATATTTTGGCTACATGTTCAGTAGAATTTCTGAGTGGATAAACTAATGGATCTCTGTTTCTTGTGCCTTCATTTGGGCTTTTTTCTTTTTGTTTGTTTATCTTATTTTTATGTGTTAGTGATTATTTTATTCATCATATTTTACCTTATTTATTTATTTATTTTTCTTTTCTCATGTTAAAATAGAAATCCTTTATGTATAAATTATGGATCCCAACTTAGTGTTTTTGGGATTCCTGAGTGTATGAAAGAATAAGTCTCTATTTCCTGTGTCTTTTCTTGGAATCTTTTCACTCTTTTTTTTGTTTTCTCCTATTCTGATATGGTTAGTTTTTGTTAATCTTATTACATTTTAGTATATTGTATTTTATTATTATTATTGCTTAGAAGACTATTTGTTTTCTAATAAGAGACAGAAAGGGAGAACATGTGGATAGAAACTGAGAGGAGTGAAGGGAGGGGAAATAGTAAGCAGGATATAATATGTGGGGAAAATCTATTTTCAATAAAGTGAGAAAGATTTTTAAAAATAAATCTTTATAAAAGAAGTGGAAGAATAAAAATGGGACCATACTGTTAATCTGAAAGACTAATGAAATTAATTGAATGATTGATGTGATGATAAAAATAGTACAGATATTTTATTTAAATTCAAAGACATATAGCGTGAAGAAAAAAATTATTTATTTATTTATTTATTTTTTTGGTTTTTTGAGACAGGGTTTCTCTGTGGTTTTGGAGCCTGTCCTGGAACTAGCTCTTGTAGACCAGGCTGGTCTCGAACTCACAGAGATCCGCCTGCCTCTGCCTCCCAAGTGCTGGGATTAAAGGCGTGCGCCACCACCGCCCGGCCGTGAAGAAAAAAATTAAAAGCCAAAATAGTAGCACCATATTACATGTGATATATTCCTCATAATAGCTCCATGGACAGAGGGCTATATTTCAGAAGTCTGCTGAAGGAAAAGCAAATTTAGCCAAGTGAGATGAAAGGAAAATGATCAAAGGTTGCTCCTGACTTGCTTGCTTGAAGGCAGAAATGAGAATAAGTAGGAAAGATGAACCAAGGAGCTTATTTTATTCTTTATTTTCATTTGCAGACAGCCAGTAATGCAACTTGATTAATGACAGCTCTGAGAAGACATAGATAGGTAGGTAGGTAGATAGATAGATAGATAGATAGATAAATAGATAGATAGATAGATAGATAGATAGATGATAGATAGGTGAAAAATGTGAAATGTGTACAATTGTGATTAAAATCAAATGATGAATAACTACAAACTTCTATTTAAAAAATGAATTGTCAAAATAAGCATCCATGAAAGAATACCAAAGAAAGAAAAGAAGAGAAGAGAAGAGAGGAGAACAGAAGAGGAGAGAAGAGATGGCAAAAACAATATTTTTTTTGTTAGAAAGGAAAACAATGCATAAAGGTTGTGTATGGAGCTGAAAGTGCAGAGTTCTTACCCTGTGTCCACTCAACCATTGCAGAGTCAGGAGAGGAGTTTTGAAAAACTATAAGGTCAAGGTACGTTAGATAGATCCTTAAAATTTAGTATATTTTTTTAAAAAAAAAGAGTTATTAAGTTAGATTTTAAAAACTACTCACAATATAAAATAGAAATAGAGTAAGATTTTAAAAATGATTTTTAGATTTATTTTGCTTTATATATATATGTACAAGTACTTTTACTACATTCTTGTTTGTATACTATGTGCATGTCTGATGGCTGCTGATATTGGACAAGAGAATCAGATCTCTTAGAACTGGAGTTACAAATGATTTTGAGCATATGTGGGCTAAGAACAAAACCCAGGTCCTCTACAAGAACAGTAAGTATTCTTAACCAACTAGCCATCTCTCTGGTCCCAACTATGATATTTAAAAGTAACAATTACCATTAAAATAATATTTTGGGTTAATGAGATGGCTTGGTGGATAAAGGTACTTGTTACCAAACCCTGAACTGAATTTGATCACTGGGACCCACACTGTGGAAAGAAAGAATCAAGTCCAGCAAGCTGTCCTTTAACCTAAATACCACCTTCTTGCTACTCCCCAAAATTGAAACCTTCACACTGGGTGTGGTAATACATAACAGTTCTCTCAGATGAAGACAAATGATATTCAGGAAGTCAAGGGCATCCTGTGGTATATAGTAAAATTTAGACCCGATTCAGCTACATAAAGACCTTGTCTAAAAGCAACAACAAACTCATTTTTTACATATTAATTATAGTCTGTGTTCAAACTTTTCATCTTACATAAACTTCCAAAGATGAGATAAATATTTCTATCAGTTATACTCAAAAGACCTACGAAAATTAAAAAGATATTTACAGAGGACTGTGATGGAGATGGGTTATCTGTCTATCTGTTGCTTTCATTGGTTAATTAATAAAGAAACTGCTTGGCCCTCTGATAGGGTAGAATTTAGATAGGCAGAGTAAACAGAACAGAATGCTGGGAGAAAGAAGCCAAGGCAGGAGTCGCCATGATTCTGCAATGACAGATGCAGGTTAAGATCTTTCCTGGTAAGCCAGCTCGTGGTGCTACACAGAATATTAGAAATGGGTTAAATCAATATGTAAGAGCTAGCCAATAAGAGGCTGGAACTAATGGGCCAGGCAGTGTTTAAAAGAATACAGTTTCCGTGTAATTATTTTGGGTATAAAGCTAGCCGTGCGGGCAGCCAGGTGGCGGGAAGAGGCCCACAGCTCCTACCAACTACAGGACTGAAAAGTCAGTTCTATGGCATTTTATGAATTTTGTCTTTCATAGTCAACTTTATTAGACTGATGGGGGGAAACACTCTCACAGGCCCTCTGGCAGTGATTATAGGTTTGATATGCTATATTTGTCAAATATTCCAATATTTCACACAAGTTATTAATATTAGTTCAGAATGTAATATCCCTGAAGTACTGCTTCAGTTACTTTTTTCACATAAAGATTTTATGAACTTCAAAGTAAGACTGATAGAATTTTGACACTTCCTCCACGTTTACATGTGAATTTATGGGGTACGTTATTGACAATTTCAAATATACTGTGTTAGATAAATTTATAAGAAGTGGTAATCCTAAATCTGAATTATTATAATAATTTACTTATCACGTAAAGAATGATAACTTTAAAGTAAGTCAACCACCCCTTTATTACTACAAGGAACCAAAAGGTGTTAGGTGAATTAGTGATCTATATCTGTGAGGTGATTTGCCAAAGGCATTTTTTGACCTTCAAAATGAACAACTGCTATTGTTTCCACACCCACCCTCTCAATGAACATGAGATAAGTCTAAATGCAACACTGCATAGCCACTTTTCACAAATATTTAGACATCTCCTCAGAGTGTGTTTTTCTCTGGTAACAGAGAAAGTGAGTGATAATTTTAGTTGTAATTTTAATAGCATGCCCCTTAAGAGTTCTCTTTGTCACTGTAGCCCTTATACTATTATGAGAGAAGGCCACGATATCTGTTTTGCCTACATACTCCAGAAGATATTTTTCATGACATTCTGGTTGAGTGTAAGAAGATCTGAGACAACCTTTTGTACACAAATTCTTCTTAACAGCTAATGATCAGAATAGATTTTGAAAACACTAAGATGCATTCATTTGCTGTACTTTTCTCAGAATGTTATGGTTTTCTTTTGGGTGTAAAAATACTGAAACTCATAACTACCTTTCTTATTGATGCAAAACTCCACACTTAGTAATCAAAATGCAAACACTAAAATGTCTATGAGTGACCACTAGAGCATTTTAAAATAACGTAAGAAAATTTTTTAAAAAAAGGAATCCATCACACAGAATGGTGAAGTTAATGAACTAAATGAACTGGGATCCTCTAACCACAGATTAGACTGCAATTAAAAATTACTTCAGGCACTAAAGCACTCTCCATAGCTGTAATTGCTTTCAACAGGGATGGCTGCCCCCCACACACTGTGACTCCAGCCTCTGCCACAAGAGATAGGGAAAAAGAAGATAGAAAATGGAAATGAGCAAATTTACCAAGAACCAGTGATATGAAGATTTGGTTTTTGAAAAGATTAAGAAATGGCCAAACTTTAACCCAAATCAACCAAAAGAATAAAAGATTAAAACCCAAAATAATCAAATCAGAGACAAAGAGGGAAATATTACAGCAGACATCAATAAAATCCAGTAAATCCAAAAGATTTACTCCATGAAATTAGAATATATAAAAGAATTGTGTGAATTTTTTAATACGTATGGCATTAATATCATTTAATTAATAGTTTCTGTGTGGTTTTTCAGGAGTCTGGGCAGCCGAGAAAAGAACAAGCAGCCTCCCTACTACAGAAAGAATACAAGGAGGGATATCTGAAAGGCTTTGAAGGAAGAAAAGAGAAAAGAAATGATATAAATAATATATAATCTTAAAAATAAATAATTTTTAAAAAAGCACTTTGATTTGCAATGAAAATTTGTGTGGGACATGAAAAGGAATTAAAGGGACATATTTGTTGGTGGCTTTGTTATCAAAATACATATTCATACATGAAATTCTCAAATAATAAAAGGAAATTTCAGTGGTAGCTCATGCCTCTAATCACAATTCTCAGAAGGCAAAGGCAGGTGGATCTCTGAGTTCGAGGCCAGCCTGGTGTACAAAGTGAGTTCTAGATCTGCAAGGGATAAACAGGGAAATTCTGTCTTTAAAAATCAAAAGAAAAAAAATTCAATGTTAAAATTTACATGAAAAGGTACACTACAATGGATGAGTGTACCCCTTTCTCCACACCCTCTCCAGCATAGGCTATCATTGGTGTTTTTCATTTTAGCCATTCTGACAGGTGTGAGATGGTATCTTAAAGTTGTCTTGATTTGCATTTCCCTGATCGCTAAG
>NC_022012.1:57880310-57881041 GCF_000317375.1 Microtus ochrogaster
AATAAAATTTAATAAAAAAAAAAAAGGTACACTACAGCCACATTCCTTTAGTGACATTTTGAGGGGCAGACAATGTGAATGATCATCATGTCCTTACCTCTACTTGTTTGATTTACAGATTGAATCTACTTAGTGTGCATTTATCAAAAACATACTACTTTTTAAAAAATCACTATTGTAGTTAATGTAGATCTATCAGATCTTTTACTATATTTTATATTTGTAGTGGGTAATCTCTGTGAAAACACATAGTTTCACTTCCTTCTAAATGTGAAAACTGAGAGACAATATAAAGGAATGTCATAACTATTGTTGTTCTATCAAAAATAATTGTAGAACATTGTTGTAATAGGAGCGGCGGGGCTGCGTCCCCAGCACCCCAGCCGCTCCCCGGCTGCCTGGCTAGCTTATGCCCCAAAATAATTACATGGACACTGTATTCTTTTAAGCACTGCTTGACCCATTCTCTTCTAGGCTAATTCTCAAATATTAATTTAGCCCATTTCTAATCATCTGTGTGTAGCACTCCAAGGTGCTCTTACCAGGAAGATTCTAGCCTATGTCCATCCTGGGTCGGAGCTTCATCGCGTGTGCCTCAGAGAGCAGAGCTCTCGCCTCTGCACGCAAGAGTGGAGCATTTCGGGGCATAAGCTAAGCTAGCCATGTGGGCGGCCGGGTGCGGGGGACGCAGCTCCGCCGCTCTTTATTTCAACAGAGTGGCACCCAACGTG
>NC_022012.1:57883351-57893364 GCF_000317375.1 Microtus ochrogaster
CAATATGTAAGAGCTAGCCAATAAGAGGCTGGAACTAATGGGTCAGGCAGTGATTAAAAGAATACAGTTTCCGTGTAATTATTTCGGGTATTAAGCTAGCCGTGCAGGCGGCCGGGTGCTGGGACGCAGTCCCGCCGCTCTTATTTCAACAGAACATGAACTTCATGCTTTCTGAAAAAAAAAAGGATTGTATGAAGTCTATGAAACATGACCTGACCGACGTGCATTCAGGAAACTTATTGCATCATTTCTCACATAGTTTAATTTGAAATATGAGTCTTGTTTCAAGGACAAAATGCAATAATTTCTACCTTAAAATTTATAAAAATAAAAGAGATTTCAATGTCTTTTGTAAAAGAGCAAGGATTTGAAAATAAAGATCTTTGATTGTATAAAAGAAAGTGGAGGGTTTTTTTCCCCATTAATGTTAATCCATTATGAATGCAGACTTGAAAACCTCCTAATTGTGTATCAAGATCTCTCTAGTTCTGTAACAGCTATTCAAGCTGCCATGACAAATCACCACACTCCTGATGCAATAGGAGAAACGCATGATAATGGACACATACATTTGAACCCAGAAGTGGAGCTGTGCTTTCTTTGGCTCCATAAAGAACCCTGTCTTCTACATTCACTTTTTTAGAGGTTCCTAACAATCGTATGGTTACAGCTTCATATCTATAATTTTTCATTATTTTTTGACAGGTGTGACTGCTCACTGCTCTATCTGTCTGACATTCTTTCTCTAAAAGTACCCATTTAAGGTATTATATAATGCAGATATAAGGATATTATTAGGACATTCTTCATGAAATGTGAATATATATATGAGACAGAGTTTTTCTGTGTAGTTTTGGAGTCTCTCCTGGAATTTGCTCTGTAGACCAGCTTGGCCTTGAACTCACAATGATCTGCCTGCCTCTGCCTTCCAAGATCTGGTCTCAGTGATCAAACTACCATTAGAAATAGTATTGGTCAACTCTCTACAATTTTGACAAAATGGCTGAAAGAAATAAACATAAAATTAAAGGTTGATTTTGGCTCACAATTTCAGAGGTTTCAGTCTGTGGATATTTGGTGCTTTTGCTTTAGAACTGTGATGAGGTAGAGCATCACATCAAAGATACTTATCACAGAAAAGTGGCTCACCTTCAGTACTCAAAGAATAGAGATGAATAGGTGGCAATCCAATGAGCTGGTGGTGGGGGTTTGAATAAAAAGTACAGTCCATAGGCTCAAGTGTTTGTACTCTTGGTCCTCATTTGGTGGTGATGCTTGGAGAATAATATGTAATATTTAGTAGATATAACCTTGGTGGAGGAAGCATGTATGTCATGGGTCGTGAGTATTGAGAGTTCATAATCTGGCCCCACTTTCAGTTTGCTCTGTTTTATGTTTACAGTTGGTGATGCGTTCTCTCAGTTTCCTGCTACAGCTCCCATTGCCATTCACTCACGGTCATCATGAACTCTTCCTCCGGAACTGTAAGTTAAAATAAACGGTTTCTTCTAAAAGCTGCCTGGTCATCATGTTCTATCACAGTAACAGAAAAGTGACTAATAAAATGCTCTACAGGGGAATGCTCACAAAGACCAGCTTCTTTCAACTGTCACATGCCAAGCTACCCACCACCTCCAGTAGTACTGTCATCTGGAACCAAGCCTTCAGAACATAAGGTTTGAGAGAATGCTTAAGATTCAAACTATAACGAGACTCATACATCCAACATAATACCAATGTGTCTGTTTGCCTACTACTTTGTCCCAGCAAAGACTAAGAATATACTCCTAAATATTTCGAGCTCACTACCTAAGGAAGCTGCAAAGGATATTACAAAGTGACTTAAATGTTGCTGAAGCTACAGCAAATTAGATGCTAGATCATAGCTACCAGCACCTCAAATTTATGCTCTCTTAGGAGCAAATCCTTGTTCTCAGAAACTGTGTACAGGATACAATCATAATTTTTTATTTTTCGGTTTTCATTAGAATCAGCATGCTCCACTGTTATGGGTTCTGCTTTTACCTCAATGCATTGCATACTGGAATACTGACTTACTAAGCATGAACTTGGAGCAATGGGATGACTTTAATGACACTTGGTGATTAGGAACACACAATAGCCCTGTCAAGAGGTACACTATTGCATGCACGATGATGCCAGTTAAAACAGGGCCAGACCATGTTCAGTTACCATGGCCTCTCCACTATCTTTTTAGTTTTGCTAAGTTGTTCACTCACTCTCTAAATGACATGCTTCTTTTTTCTTCAGACTTGTTTTGACCTGAGATCCATTATGTAACACCAAGTTGCATAATGTCTTTGAATATCTCAGTTTTATTCCATTATGAGAAGATTCATAATTAATTCCCATATGGCAATCTTAATTTTCCCCTTTTTTTCTGTTCTTGGAGTATGGATTGCCAAACCATTGCAGTCTTATCTCTGCTATAAAAAAATTAGTTCATTACCATAATTAAATTTAGAAATGTCATAATTTCTTAGGTTTCTTTTTTTTTTTTTTGGTCTTATAACAATTTGTTAATTTTAGTTTTCAGCCAATTAGTGAAAAGAAAGGTAGTAAGGCTAATTTTAAAATCTCCAGACATATGAACATAAAGCCTAATAGTTTTCCTTTACATTTCTAAGTAACTTCTACTGCAATAGGTGCAAGTGTCTTATTGTTATTAGTACATTTTGTGCAAAATAAACATGCAGTACTTTTAACTGCAGTACAAATCTTTCTTTACAAAGTAAGCACATATTACTCCTAACTCTGGTTAAGAATAATAGTAAAATGTAAAGGTAGTGATAATTTTAATACAAAGTGAAACTGGTTATACAACCTAACATCACTTGAGTTTCCCCAACAGTAGGGCTTTAATTTGCTGAGTAAAATTAAAAAAAAAAAAAAAAAACTGATCGCTCTTATCCCAGTTTCTCAAAGTAGCTCCAAAAATATTATCAGAATTCTATTTTTAACAAATTTAATTTCCTTAGAAACTTATTTTTCTTTCTTTTAAAAAAAATCACTGACTTTAACACACTGTATGTATTTTTAAACATATTTTTGCAAAGATCTGAAGGGTTTTCTATTTCTTGTAAACTTAATCTTTCACTGATCCCTTAAATCTATCCAGATTTTCTTATGCATCAGTGATTTCTCTCCTGGATACACAATAAAGGACTATAAAGCAGGATTAATCTGTTGACTGTACTCATATAAAGGTCACCAAGCAACCTCACTTCTGATCTTCCACAAGGTCGTCATCCCCAGCCATGTCACAGATCAGTTCTGGACTCAGTTTCTATTTGTGCCTTAATGTTAAAGCACTGACAGAATGCTACAGTAGCAACAGTCATGACGAAACAATGTTCTTTTCTCTGAGACCCTGTATATCACCAACATTTCTTGCCCATTTTATTTAATTTTTGTTAACCTATCAGAAGTATGGCTGCAGGATAGCTTCTATGCTAGCCAAAGGCTTGTTAGTATCACTCTGAGAGGCTTGTGTGAATTTCTATTATTTGGCTTCCAAACTTAGGAGTCCTTAAATCTTTCTGAGCAAGGCTTGGTTGGCCAAGGGAGAATAGGAAGAAATGATCTTTCCACTCAAGCTTAAATATACGTCATACATTAAATAATTATACAAAAATGGATATAAAACATTTAGGAAAGAATTTTTAGAATAATTCAAGCAATGTTAATTTTATAGTACCAGGCATGGTCTTATGTGTGAATAACTTTTACCCACAAAGAGCAGTTAGACTTCTTGAGTTTTGATGCTATTTTTTCATTGTATGATTAACTCCAGATGTGAACCTCCTCACAATTTATCTTTATCATGGTGCCCTCTCTCCTGTCCTAGGGAGAACTGCCTTTCTGTACCCCATGGATGTTTTAGCTGCTCCTATGGTTAAGATGCAGTTTGTGTGTCCCCCAAAGTACCATAGGTGAGATGTGGACTTTGAGGATATAGGACCTAGTGGGAAGTCCTTAGGTCATTGATATATTTAGAGCAGTTCTTGTGGGAATCCTCCATAATTCTCTTAACAGGGTTGTTATGAAAGTATGAGCCTGGCCCCACCCACCTCTTTGAAGCTTTCTGTTATGGTATGTGACTTATTTTTCATACATATGGACCAAAGTGGAAATGTTACACCCAGGGGACCCTCAGACGCAATGAACTTACTCAAAGGTAAATGCCAATGAACTGCCAAACCTCTGAGCTAAAAAAATGACTTTTCTCTATGAAGTATGACTACATCATTGATGGTAGCAGAAAACAGACATATGCATCTTCATCATGTTGATTCTTGTATGGATCTTCTAAATGAGAAAATCCTACTTTATTGCCTCAAGCGTTCTCTCTTTGTATGTATTTCCATTAGTCTGAGCATGTGTGCACAGACAGACTGCACTATATCTAGCCCTCTTTTTATTAAGAAAAAAGACACAAACAATCAAAACTGGAGGGCATTGTGGTTGAACGAAGTTACAGTGGTGACTAGAATTTTAAAGTTGCCCTATACGGGGTAAATGCTATACAAATTTGGCCCCAAATGCAACCCTTTGCTTCTTTAGTAAGAAGTCATTCTAAATAACACTTCACACAAAGGAATGCTTATAACTAGAAAGAGTAGCTCTTGAGTAGGGAAAATTTTACCACCAAGGGTCACTTCAGAATATCTAAGAGAGATTTTTATTATTATATCAGAGGGTGGAAGAGTAATTAGATAATGAGATCTTGATGAACAAACTACAGTGCAGAATATATAAAATTTTAATAATATTGAAATTGAGAAACTCTGCCTTAATTTTTTTATAGTCTAGAATCAGTTTGAATACTTGAAGGATGAGGTGCTGTGTTCCTGTCTTTGAATGCTGATCTTTTCCAAACACTAACTTGATGCACACTTAAGTGTCTTTATGCCGGGCGGTGGTGGCGCATGCCTTTAATCCCAGCACTCGGGAGGCAGAGGCAGGCAGATCTCTGTGAGTTCGAGGCAAGCCTGGTCTACAAGAGCTAGTTCCAGGACAGGAACCAAAAAGCTACGGAGAAACCCTGTCTCGAAAAAAATCCAAAAAAAAAAAGTGTCTTTATGTCATTTATATTTACTTCTTTAAACTTTTGTTATGAAAAATTCATAAGTGATTGATAAAACAACTGTTTTATTGTTTTCCAAAAGACAATGAGACCAGGAATACTTAAAATTAACACAGCAAAAACACAAGCACAAACTGATACATGTTATTTTGATACTTATATTTTGTATATACAGAAAGCCAAAACAGAACAGCTCCCCGCAAAAACCTTCTTTCATAATCTATAATAGTCTCAAATCTTACCCAAGTAAGCTCTTTGAGGTTGTTTTGGTTGATGCTACACAATGTGGTGTCCAGCAAAGTAAAATTTTGAGCATGTATGTTCAGAACCAAACGGGCACTGAAGTCAAGATGAAACTCGCATGAGCACCACTAGAAACATCTCAGATCCATAATGTGCTGATTGAGAAGTCCCTTTTTGTTGTGAGGAGCTCAGAAAAAAAAGTTTTACTATTGACAAATGTTTCACAACTACCACATCTAAATATGTAACCCCCTGTGGGTCTGTGATCTGCAAAATAAGAAGCTGGTATTTAGTCTATCTCCAGAAGGGAAAAAGAAATCCTGATTCTATTTTTTTTTCTATTTAAAATCCAAGGTTTTATCTTTGCTCAAAACAGGTAACTACGGTACATTTCAAATAGAGATAATTAAAATATATTTTTTACATAAATAAAAATGCTCAGAGAAGATAAATGAGAAAATGAACCCTGCTTTCATATGAAGACTATTGTCATAAGTACAAAAATAAACTGAGATTCAGGAGGACGGTAGAAGTCTTCACTTATTTCCAAGAACAACAAAATTCCAACAACTTAATGAAAATGAGCAAGGGACCCGAACAAATATTTCTCCAAAGAAATTGAAATTAAGCACATGAAAATATACTCAGCATTGCTAGTAAATAGGAATCTTCTATCAAATGCTTTTGTCATACCTCTCACATCCATTAGCACAGCTATAGTAGAATAAAACAAAATGAAACGTTGTTAACTAAACAAATGTTAACAAATGCTGTCAAATGACGGAGAGAAATCAGAACACACGTGTGTTGCTGGTGTGAAAGTAATAGTTTAGCCTCTGTAAAACATGATTGTGGTTCCTAGAGGAAAAGTACAAACAGATCGCCTGTGTGGTTTCTCTGACTATACACATGAGAGAACAGAGAGCCCTGACTCATGTAAGCTCATGTTCACAGCTGTGCTCTTCGTAATAATAAAAATGTACAAGCAACTGAAGTATTTATCTGTTTATGTATGCACAAACGCCGTGTTATTTAGCCTTTAAAAGAAAGGAAATTTGGACACTCACTAGAACAGAGATTAACTTTGAAGATGTTATGCAAGTGGGATAAGAATGTTGCAAGATGTCAAATAAGGTGATCCTAGCTCTGTGAGGTAACCAGGGTAGTCAAATTCATGCAGACAATGATGAATCATGGTTGTCAAGGCATAGGAGGAGGAATGAGAATGTTGCTTAATAGTGCAGGTCTTTAGTGAGAAGTTTACTGACAGATTCCATTACAAAATCACTGCAATAATGACACTGAGCTATAATCTCATAAATGGCCAAGGTACCTGGGTGTGATGTCACATGATTGTAATCTCAGCATTCAGAAGGCAGAGACAGGACTGGGTGACAGAGTGAAACCCTACCTCATACAACCAAAGCAAGAAGAGCACCAAATAGTGTACGTTTTGTTATTTATTTTTTACCATGAGGAGTCTCCCATTAAAATTTGGAAACAACTGAAATGACTACCAAAAATTAAAATGTGTTACATGTGCACACAAGAATACCAGATGGCCACAGTGCAGCTGCCTGAGCAAATTTAATAGAAATATACTAAGTAGCCAGAAAACTGCCATTGTAAAGTTACACTTACATGGTGGAGGTCAAACAAAACAAACTATGACCAGCAAAAACCAGAATAATTTATACTGTGTAGAGAATACCGGTAAGGAAAGGGTACTTAAGGAGCATTTAAGGGCCAAAAATGGGATATCACTCAACGTGAACCATAGTAACAAAGTATCTAATTATATGAAAATTCATGGAGATATACTCCTAAGGCCCATTATTTTAGTGTGTGCATTCCAAATAAATTTAAATGGAAAACAATTTACCAATGCAAATCCAAGTTTTTTCCCTCCTAGAAATGACCCAAAAACATCTATTTCACACTTACAAAGTCAATTACTTAAAAGCAATACAAACATTGTGTTGAGCCTTTAGCTGTAAAATGACCTCTTAAAAATTGTCTATCAAAAAGGTTATGGTATGCTGTTGATGATACTAATATGATTCTACTCTTTGGCTAGAACTGTATTGTTTTGTTGTTTGTTTGTTTTTGTTTATGTTTGTGAGCATGTGTGAATTTATATAAGAGAAACTTCTGCCTCTTGTTCTCTCTGCTATCGTATTCTACCTCAACACAGACTTGCAGTCAACAGAAATGAGCATCATATCTAGAAACCTCTAAAATAGTGTGAACCAAAACCAATCCTTCCTTTCATAAGGAGAGTTTCATGGATATATTGTCAAAGTAAAGCCTGACACTAACACATATTTTTTGCACATATGAGTGTTTTTAATTGATTTTATTGAGCTATACATTTTTCTCTGCTCCCCTCCCTCCCTCCCCCCTCCCCTTCAACCCTCTCCCAAGGTTCCCATAATTCCAATTTATTCAGATGATCTTCTCTTTTTCTACTTCCCATGTAGATTAGATCCATGTGTGTCTCTTTTAGGGTCCTCATTTTTGTCTAGTGTAGCGAGCTGCATGGAGTCACACCTGATGGAGATGTATAATCAACTCCTGAGACGGCTAAGGCCTGACTTATGCTATGATCGTGCAATGATTATCAGCTGCTTGCATATGCGTGGACCTATGGGCAGTGCCCACCTGGCAATCCGGGGTTGGTAGCCCATGCCTTTTTAAGGGCTGGGAGAGGTTTGCCTGGAGAGAGAGAAAAAGAGAGGAGAGAGAGAGAGAGGGAGAGAGAGAGAAAGAGATACAATTGTTAAAAAAGGTCCTGAATAAAACTGCTGCAAGAAGAGCTCAGGTGGTCACGTCATCCTTGCTGGTCGAGGTGGTATGCGACAGTCTAGGTTCTCTGGAACTGTGGATTGTAGGCTGGTTTTCTTTGCTTAATGTTTAAAAACCAATTATGAGTGAGTACATATGATAATTGTCTTTTTGTGTCTGGGTTACCTCACTCAATATGATGTTTTCTAGCTCCATCCATTTGCATGCAAATTTCAAGATGTCATTGTTATTCTCTGCTGTGTAGTACTCCATTGTGTAAATGTACCACATTTTCCTTATCCATTCTTCAGTTGAGGGGCATGTAGGTTGTTTTCAGGTTCTGGCTATGACAAACACTGCTGCTATGAACATAGTTGACCACATGTCCTTGTGGTACAATTGAGCATACTTTAAATATATGCCCAAAAGTAGAATTACTGGGTCTTGAGAAAGGTTGTTTCCTAATTTTCTGAGAAATCGCCACACTGATATCCAAAGGGGCTTTTTTATTTTAACAGGATACATAAATAAAGAGGCGAGACTCCTGAACACATATATTTTTACATGTGCAACAAATTTGATCAGTCATGTAAATGAAGGAAATTGCTATCACAAAATTTTAACTGAATGATCTTTAATGTATTCATTAAATCTGAGAGCACCTCTTTAAAGTATGTTTACATGGCTAGCATGATAGCTTCATGGTTAAGAGGACTCATTGATTGTTCTTGCAAAGGACCTGGCTTCAGATCCTATCATGCACATGACTGCTCACAACCCCTAAGACTCTAAGCACAGGGATTCTGATGTTCCTCTCTGACCTCTGTTGACTCCTGTATGTATGTGGTGCAAATCTGAGTCTCAAATCTCAGGCTAATGTTAACGGTCTAATAAAAACTCACCATATTCTTATAGAAAGAGGTCAGGGAAAAACTTTCAAATGACTTTTCTAGCTGTGGTGATTTTAAAAAGTTGTTGGCTTGAAGTCAAAACAAAACTAAACAGAGATGCAGATAGGGTAGGCCCTGCCTGAGGCTGCCCCAGGGTCAAGGTGCTCTTCAAGCTCAGTCATGGGTTCACTTCAGGGTGGTTACCGTGACATGTCAATGTAGGGCCTATATAATACAGGATTTGAATTAAAACCCAAATGTGCCTTTTACCTTTCTGGGTAATACCGTCTATCATAGGAATCCTTTTTGGAAGATGGGAGAGCAGCAGATGTAGGAGGGGATTAGAATTTGTTATGCAGGATTGCCCCCAAGAAAGAGCTAATAGCAGCTACAACTCAGTTATTTTATAGAGCAGAACAGCAGCCTGGCAGTCCAGCTTATTATCTTGGAAAAGGATGTTCTGAATTATTTGGTTCTTCTATATCCCAATTTTCATCTCCAAGTGTGATACATGAGAGGAGATGGAGGAGAAAGTGAATTACATAAGGTGAAGTGTGCATGAGGACCGCCCCAGGTAGTACTCACAGGAACAGAACAAGGCAAAGGCATCTTTTCCCATATAAGAGGCAGGACTTTACACATAGGTGTGCATGCGCATGCACGCAAACACATTACAACAAAATAAATCAAGCCATCGGCACTTTAACAGGTATTAATTTTGCTTGGTGCACCCACCCACGGAGACAGTGGGGCTGATCTATTGGGAGCTCACCAAGGCCAGCTGGATTGTGACTGAAAAAGCAGGGGATAAAACCGGACACTCTGGGCACCTGGAAGCCCCTCTAGGTCCAAGTCTCTTCCCAACCCTAAGATGGCTCCCTTAATTAAGATATGTGCTTCCCTGCTCTCCTATCCAACCTTCCTGTATCCCAATCATCCCGTTGCCCCAAGTTCTCCCCATCCTACCCTTCTCACTTTTTTCTCCCCAT
>NC_022012.1:57894319-57914867 GCF_000317375.1 Microtus ochrogaster
AGCCAGTTTGGATGTTCACCTTCCTAGACCAGGATGGAGGGGGGAGGACTTTGGACTTTCCACAGGGCAGGAAACCCTGACTGCTCTTCAGACTTGAGAGGGGGAGAGGAGTGGGGGGAGGAGTGGGAGGCTGGGAGGAGGCGGAATTTTTTTTTCTCAATAAAAAAAAAAGCATACACATTTTGGGGCTGGAGAGATGGCTCAGAGGGTAAGAGCACTGGTTGCTCTTCCAGAGGTCCTGAGTTCAATTCCCAGCAACCACATGGTGGCTCATAACCATCTGTAATGAGATCTGGTGCCTTCCTTGCCAGCAGTACATTGTATCCTTAATAAATAAATCTTTTAAAAAAAATACACATTTTGACAGCTCTCATATGGAACCTTTCAGTCAGCTAGTGTTAGAGGTGGCTACGTCATTTTAAAGGCTTGTTTGTACAATTGTCTTTCCACAAGATGACCTTGTTATAAGTCTGATATAAGGCAGCTGACGCTTCACTGAGCAAGTGTCTTTTGGTAAACAAACACACTACTTGGTTTTCTACTATCCTCCATCATCAGGGCTTCCATCTGCTCTGTTTCAGTCTATTTGCCAAGACACAATGACTGAACCATGTTCAAGTGGAGAAAAGTTTGCAGAAATATTTCGAGACCACTGCATTGCATTATTGTAAGTAGAAGGATTCTTCAAAGAGAATAAAATGGAACAAAACAAAATGTTCAGGGGTTTGATCCCATGGAGAATGAACAGTGCTCTAACACACTGGTTATAGTGTTCTTACGGACAAAACTACAACTGCATTTGAAGGTTAGTGATTTTTTTTTTCCTGATGCCCATTCCTAATTACCCTGCATTATTGGGAAGTGGATGAAAGAACTAAATACAGCTAAGCTAATTAAACACCGAGGTTTAAGAATTACAACTTGGGAAAGAGCATACTGTGCACATAGTAAGAAACAGTATTTTTATTAAACCAGGTTGCTTTTGAGTACCAGGCTGTGAGCTTTTCCATCTGTTATTAAATTAGCATTTCCAATTAAATGTTTTATAGGCTTTAATGAGTTCAATACCCTCCTCTGGGAACCACATTTATACTGAAGGACTAAGAGTTAGACAGAACCATGATAGGCAGACAGTTTGGGAGACACAAATAGATAATAAAGATCATAAGCGTCCGGTTACTTCCCCCACGCTTCTGGCAGAGACAAAGGCACAAAGGCCTGGTAGGGTTTTTCTCAAGCCAATAGGGCCCCTGCCAGTAGACCAGCCAGATAAGTTTAAGGTTAGATCAGGACATGCTTACCCCAATATTGTTAACTCATCAACATCCCTGATTTTGTTAAAATTGATAAGAAATAACTGATGAAAACCCTTTAAAGACCTTTAAAATTCCTGTCCCTCAAGGAGGAGCCCATGTTCAACTTCTTGAGTCCTGCTTCTACATTGCCGAAGATCTTTCCATGTGTGACTTGCTGTATGTGGTTCCTCACCCCAATAATAGCGCTGCTTTGCCAGCTGACTCTGATGTGTCTGATAATTTCCCTGTAGCTACTACCTATTGCACTTGAGAATTTTTTCTCTGCCTTTTAATCCTTGAACTGGCAGAGGAAACAAGCTAGTTAGAACTTTTATAACAGCAAAGCTGGCAATCTATCTATATCTATTATAGGCCTTAAACTGGCATTCTTGTTCTCATTTGAAGCAAACTCAGAATGATTATTTTTCAGGAAGAGTTTGTTTTATTTACTTAATTTTTTCTAATATTTTACATACAATAATGGCTGTCTTAGATGAATACTATGCATCGACCTTGAGTCAACAATTGAGGTCGGTTTATAAATTATCTATAATATTTAAAAACCGTAGACTCTTAGAAAATTTCAAATGACCTATTCTGTCAACATATTGTCTAACCAAATTATAATTATTAAAGCCAACAAAAAAAAAAGACATCCTAATGAATAAAGCCACTGACTATACACTTGTGGTTTCAATTTATAATGGTCTCCATAGATTTGAATGCTTGATTTTCATGGTGTGTCACTACTTAACCTGGATTAGGAGGTGTGGATTTTTTGGAGTAGGTTTGTCCTTGCTGGAGGAAGTATGTCACCAGAGGTGGGCGTTGGGATTACAAATGTTTAAACTAGGCCCAGTGTTTAAACTCTCCCTGCTGTCTGCTGGGGATGTAGAGGCAACTCTCACTTATCTCTGTAGTGCTATGTCTGCCTGCATGCTAACCTGCTTTCTGTCATGATGATTTGGACTAAAACTCTGAATGGAAACAGGCCCCAGTTAAATGTTTTCCTTTATGAAAGGTGCCATCATCTTGGCATCTCCTCACAACAATAAAATACTGATTAAGACTCTGCCCCCAAATGGTTGATTATAAATAACTAATAGAGTAACAAGAAAATTAATGAGAAAATTATGAATATGTTGACCTCAAAACCCAAAAATTGACATACAAATTATTTAGAATAAAAACTCAGAGTTAAGGACAATGCATTAAATATTTGAAAAAGATAGCAGTAAATTTATGTTTTAACTTAAGGATGTTTAAACAGCCCAAAAGTAACCTTTAGAAAAGAACAAAGGAACTACTAAAATTAATGTGCAATGCTGCCCATTCTTTGTCTTTGTGACAAGACTGTTGTAACTGGAGTAAGGTGATGGCTTGTTGTGGCTTTAATTTGTTCTTCCCTGATAAGTAGTGACACTGAATATTCTTTTGATGCTTACTGACTGTAGGTGGTTTCTTTGAGAAATATTTATTCAGATCTCTTGCTTACCTTAGATCATGTAAGCACATGACCTCTTTGCTATTGGTTTGTTTGGCTATTGGCCCCTTATTAAATGCATAGTTTGTTATTATTCTCATCAGTTCATTAAGTTATTGTGACGGCTTGATTGCATTGCGAACTTGACATGATATAGAATCACCTGAGAAAAAAGTTTCAGTGAGAGATTATGTATATTTTATTGATGTAGTGGTTTGAAGGAGAATGGTCACCAAAGACTCATGCATTTAAACACATAGTCCTAACATATAGGGAAAAGATTAGGAGGCATGACCATAGTGGAAGAATGTAATACTGAAAGCAGACTTTGAGTTTCCAAAGACTTATCATTTTGAATTCGTTCTCTCTGGCTCCAACTTTCAAATCAAGATATAAGCTTTCTAATGTATCTATCACTATATCTTTGCTCAACTATTATGGACTCTACCATTCTGAAACCATAAGCTACACAATAAATTTTACCCCCATGGTGTTTAATCACAGCAATAGAAAAGTACCTAACACAGTTGGCTCATGGAGGAGCCACTTGATTATATTAACTGAGGTGGGAAGACCCACCCACTGTGGGTGGCACCATTCTCTACACAGGGAATTTTGTATAAGAACAGAGAAAACAGCCGGTTGTGGTGGCGCACGCCGGTAGGATTTGCTGAAGGAGGCAGAGGCAGGAGGATCACGAGTTCGAGGCCAGCCTGGGCTACACACTTTAAAAAAAAAAGAAAAGAAAAAAAAAGAACAGAAAAAACAAGCTGAAAACTAGGATATATGTATTACTATCTCTCGCTCTTGACTGTGTATGTGATATGATCAGCTGCTACAAATTCTGCCAAATGACTCCCTCCAGTGACCGACTGTAATGTGGCACTGTAAGGCAAAGAAATCTTTTCTCCTTCAGGTTGCTTTTTGTCAGTGTGTTTTATCATAGCAACAGGAAAAGAAATTAACACCGTTGTCTCTTCATACTATTATTTGCTACTGATGGGTGGTAGCTTGAATAAGAACGTCCTTCATAGAGTCTGGCATCTCAACACTTAGTCTGTAGTTTGTGGCACTGTTTGCATAGGTTTAGGAGGTATGGCCTTGCGGGTAGAATTGTTTTCTTGGGAAATGCCTTTGACATCCAAAATCCAACACTATTCCAAGTTTACTCTCTCTGAAGGATGCTATGTCAACTCTCAATTTTCTGCTTAACCATCATACCTTCCTGCTGTGACACTGATTGACTCTTATCTTTTTGAAGCCTGTCTTTCTATAACTTACCTTGGTCATTGTAGTTTATCACAGTAATAGAAAAGTGACTGATAGAATGGCAATGTAAGTTATCATTGGCATTATGGAAAATAGTATGGATGTTCTAGAAAACAATTAAAAATAAACTGCTAGCAAACCATCAATTCTATTCCCGGAAATAAAGTCAAAGAAAATCAAATCAGTTTTGAAGAGATAGCTCCACTCCCATCATTTTTTGCTGCAGTTCTATGCGCAGTAGTCAAAATATGAAATCAAGAAAATGGTGATTGGTGGATAAATACAACATTTCTCTGCTATCAATCTAAATAGTAACTAGAGAGAGTTTTGCCAAATGATATTGATATTTACTTTAGAATAGTAGAATATTGCAATGGGAAGATATATCTCATGATAAGCAGGGAGATATAACCAGCAAGCTTTCTATAGGGCTAATGTGGAGATAACAGAAATATTTTAAAGCCAACAAATTGTCATTTGATGATTTTAACAAAAAAGTACAGTAATTCCTTGAACCTGTAATTAATATGATTAGAGTAAGTTGGAAATTGTCTGAGTCTGCCATTTTCCTTATTCAATTAGCAAAACTATTTTCAGTAACTCCTGTATATGTATCAGATGTAAAATATTAAAATCTTTATTATAAGGTGACAGAGTTTCAAACTTAAATAAAACTTCAAGACTTTGGATATTTCTTATAAAAGATATAAAAGCATAAGGAAAGATTAGTATATTGGGGAAATCAGCATGTTAGACTTCTTTAAAATTATAAAGGAAAAAGGTAGTACAAATAAATTTCTAAAATTCATATCTGACAGATTTGGAGATAAATCAGTGGATAAAACATTTGCTATGCAATCATGAGGACCAAAATTCATGTCCCTGTCACCTAATTAAATATCAAAAAAAAATAGCAGCTGCCTGTAACCTCAATATTTGGGAAGCAGAGGACACTGAATCTGACAGAGCAAACTGGCTGGTCAGATACTAGAATCAACAAATTTGGGGCAGCAAGAGACCCTGTCTCTGCAGATAAAGTTATGATCAACCAAGGAAGACATCTGATGTCAACTTTTGGCCCATGAATGCTACTGTACATATACACATAAGCCTCCACAAGCAAAATCTCAGCCAAAACTTGCTGGAGGCATTACACGTTACCTTATTCTTCAGAGAGGATTTATGGGAGCTTTCTTCTTTGTTCCTTTTAGATGCTGATTCATGCACCTTTACATTTTGCTGATCTGCATTATTCCATTTGGCTATGTTTACATTAAGCAGGAGGGTGTGTATCAATACTGCCATGCATGGACAAAGTATGAATGAATATGAATAGATTTGCCCCAAGTCAAGTCCCAGCACACCCCTGTGTGTTGGTTTTATTCCTGTGCTCCTTGGTCTTCCAAAAGCATCACTGGCTCATTTTCCATTAGCCACTCAAGTTGGCCATATCTCTCTGATTCTCTTCATTCAAAATTATACCAATAGCCTTCTTCATGCTTTAATATCTCATTGCTTTAGCATAATAGCTATAACAAGTTATGCTGCATTACTGATTTGTTTAGTTTCAAATCCCATTTATAGGTTCTAGATTTTCTTGTCCATCTGAACAACACACACACACACACACACACACACACACACACACACACACATACACACACGCAAAGAGTTGAAAGTAATACTATGATGCAGTCCAACACTTATTTTGATAAGTAACAAACATTTCAAAGAGTTGTTAATTTCTATTAGGTGTTTAATGAAAGTTATTAAGTGTGGAAACATAAAAGAGTGTTCTTAATATTAGCAAAAAAAATAAATTGTGTTTTAAGAACTCAAAACTAAGGAGGTGAACACATTATTTTTCAGGAGAAATGTAGCTCAGCAACAACATCCTTTGTGGAACATATGAGGAAATTGAGAATCAGCTTAAAATCGACCCAGTCCAGCCAGGTGGCAGGCCTTCAGACTTCCATGGGCAGTCTGTGTTCTCCTCTCTCTCTCTATTTCTAAGTAGGAAGGACCTCTATTTGTATAAGGCCTATCCATCAAGCTTTACTAACACTAATTCTATCCTCTGGAGGATGTGCTCTACAAAAGGAACTGAATAGAAATAAAGTGACTTGAGATTTGAAAAGTCAGGCCAACGAGGCTTCTTTTACTGGAAAATGGGCCACTTTGTTAAGCACAGTAATGGCTACCTGAAATTCATAACGTCTTATGCTCTGGTTAACTAAACAGACTGTAAAATATCAATCCATTTGCAGCTTACCCTAGGAGGTGCTTTTGGAGGAATGCTAAGATCTCATATTAATTGGAACAAATTGGATCTAATAGGTCAAGTCTGCACAGTCTGATCTTTAGCATCTCTCTCCTGGGCATCAACAAGTAGTTATAGCATTCCAAAGTTGTCCACCTTAGGTGAACATGTATTGCTATGTGAATAGCAAGTAATAGGAATTTGCTACTTCCCATCCCATTATTGTTAAACACAAAATAAACTGCACAGCTAAACACTTGCCCCAGGCTTACTTACATCTTCATTTTCCTCCCTCTGAGAATTCAGGTGCATTTTCAACAAGTTTACAGCCTCATAAGACATTAATATGGCCCTTTGGTTGTAATAATCCTCTGCCAAAGCAGTGCTCTTGGAACCACACCACGTGCTGCACTAAAAGCACATTAAATCTCTCCCTGGTCCTGCCAGCCACTAGATCAAGGCTGTTTCAGGGAAGCTGTTCGAAAAGCTTGCTGATGTTCTGCATTGAAGAAAGCCAAGGGTGGGAGCTCCATTCAGTATTGAATGACACTGAAACTATGTCTTGTTTTGAAACAGAAACCTCTGATTTCCTTTGCTTTTTGGACTCTTATGTCTTACTAGCGCAGGAGGAACTTCTACCAAGGTAGCTGCTCCAATTAGAACATAATAATGCATCTTGCAGACTTTAGCAACACAAAGTAAAAAGTCAATAGAATCGGTGATGTGCTAGCTTGTCCTGACTTCTCAGCTCTGTTCCCTTTCTTGATAACATATTACACGTAGACACATGCTGAACAAAAACAGCACATGATTTAATTAAGTACATATAAGAGAAAAAGATGCAAAATGAGGGAACGAGGTGTGTGAAACTAACATCTGAACAAACAAGATTAAATTAAGTACAAAAAAAATGATGCAAAATGAGGACCCGTGTGCTATGTGGAGCTGCTATTGTTGTCACATGGCATGTGGTTTTATGATATGCTTACTTTAAAATGTAGAAGGAATACATTTTACAATGACAATATAGTGATTAAAAAAGTAATAGTTGTTTACAATCACTGGCAAATATTCTATAGTCTCTCTATATAAACAGAAGTGTTTTTTTTCCCACCCAGTCCCACATCCATTCAGTCTTGAAGAAACACTCAGAGGTTTATATTGATCATATAATGTTTTGGCTATTAGGTCAGGCTTATTACTAACTAGCTCTTACAATTTAAATTAACCCATAATTCTTATCTATGTTTAGCCATGTGGCTTGGTATCTTTTCTCAGTGAGGCATTCTCATCTAGCTTCCTGTGTGTCTGACTTGTGACTAACTCCTTGCCTTTCCTCTTCCCAGAATTCTCTTAGTCTGGTTCCCCTGCCTACAGTTCCTGCCTGGCTACTGGCCAATCATAATTTCTTTAAACTAGTATGAGTGACTGTTGTTGGAACCCACTAGTTCATGTTCCAACCCACTGGCACCTCAGACCCAAAATAAATCACACAGTAACTATGTTAATTAAAACACTGTATGTGTCAGGAAATATGTATCTGCCAGCTTTTTGCTGATTGCCTAATTTGAAGGATATTTGACTATTAATATTTGTATATGTTATGATGCTATAGGTATTTATAGTACACAAAGACTTATAGAAGCAGTTCTTTTTATTTTATTTTTGGTTTTCACCTTGAATGTTATATTTTTCTATCATTATATGGGATATCTAAGAAGGATATTTAAATTTAAGATAGAATTATGGATTGAAATTTCTCTCAGTTGACAATATTAAGTAGATGTTCGGAAAATTATGTCTAAAATGTGAGGTGTGAATATATGCTTAGGGACCCTGAATATCAGGCCTACAGAATTAAATATATTTGAATTAAGCTGAAAAAAGAAAATGATTAAATTGTTCTAAATTTAAAATGATTTTCTTAGGTATTACTATCTTTTCATAAGGGTTTAGCTTTCTGGGGCATTTTGAATGAATACCAACATACCATCTACAATAATATATCCTCTGGACTTGTTTCCCTTCTTCTCCAAGGGGTTGAGAATTATGGCTTGGGAGGGGGAACTCAGTGCTTGGTCATGGCTTTGAGATTTCTGAGTAAGGTACTCCTGTTTTCTCATAAGTTGTGTATGTGTTTTATTTCCATGGCAAGTTGCTTAAAGGTTTTGAGTTTTCTGTATAGCCTGTGTGTATTCTGCCTGGAGGTCCAGGATCCTTAAAGTGAAAAGCTTCATCATCCTAGGGTTTCCTGCTTGCCTCAGGGATTCTTTTTGAGTCATTTTAGTTGTTTTTTTTTTATTGAGAAAAGGAAAAAAAAAACAAGTTTCCGCCTCCTCCCCACCTCCCATTTCCCTCCCCCTCCTCCCACCCTTCTCCCCCTCCCCGCACTCCTCTCCCCCTCCCTCTCCAGTCCAAAGAGCAGTCAGGGTGCCCTGCCCTGTGGTAAGTCTTAGGTCCTCCCCCCTCCGTCCATATCTTGGAAGGTGAACATCCAAACTGGCTAGGCGCCCACAAAGCCAGCAAATTAAGTAGGATCAAAACCCCTTGCCATTGTCCTTGGCTTCTCATCAGCCCTCATTGTTTGCCATGTTCAGAGAGTCCGGTTTGGAAAATTCAAGTGATAGGCAAATTTGCTTAAAATTACATACTGTAATGCCAGATTTGTGTTTATTTAGAGTTCCAGGCTTTACAGGATTCTTAGTTCACCATCGTTCTACGTAATGCATGTTTCATATTCTTTGCAATCTAGTGCATAAACGCACTAACCAGGAACAAAGAATTTGTTGTGAAGTAAATGTTTAAATCTCATCTGCATTGGAGTATGCCCATCCATAGCTTCTCTGGTCAGATGACAATGTACTTTTCATTATAGAATTTTGACCCCATGTAATTCTGGGATTCTTTCTAATACATGACCACATTATACTTACCCTATCTGTCTTTAGATAACTTCAAAATAATTACAACAAATTTAAAACTTTCTAGAGAAGTTTATTGCAGTTTGTAAAACCAGTTTTCAGATATCTTACCTTGTGACCAGTTAAAATTATATTCATTGTAACTTTCATATCATGGTGGTCTTTCTTGAGATCATATGTAACAAATAAAGTTAACACCATTAGTATGTAAAAAAAACCACTGCGTGACCAATGCCTCTAGCATATTTATATCAAGCTCTCACATATTAAATTAACCCATTTCTATTATTTTATATTTTACCATGAGGCTTGTGGTCTACCAGCAAGGTTCCAGCTGGCAACTCAAGTCTTTCCTTTCTGGTGGCTACATGGTGTCTTCTGACTCTGGCTTCTTTCTCTCACCATTCACTGTAGTTTTCCCCACCCACCTCTATTCTCTCCTTCCAGGCCCAAGCCAATTCTTATTAACCAATATTATTCATAGCATGCAGAAGAGAATTCCATATCACCTTCCCTTTTCTGTCTAAATAAAAAGGAAGATTTAAAAAACTTTAACGTATTATCTATGTTTAGCTACGTGGCTTGGTACCTTTTCTCAGTGAGGCACTCTCATCTTGCTTCCTCTGTGTCTGAATTATGAATGACTCCTTGCTTTTCCTCTTTCCAGAATTCTCTTTGTCTGGTTACCCTGCCCATTCTTCATGCCTGTCTACTGACCTATTAGAATTTCATTAAACTAGTATGAGTAACAAATCTTTACTGTGCACAAGAGCATTATCCCTCAGCATATATGTATGTTATATATATGTGTGTATACATATAGTATATACTTATAGACACACACATAAACATATACACATATATATATATTTGTATGTACTAGAGTATTCTATGTAGCACAATAGGTTAAATTTATACCTGTATGGCCACAAATAAATTGAGTTTTACAATAATCTTAATAGCCATGCTGTCACTAACAGGTGGTAACTTCAGAATTCTTTATCATCTGTTAATCTCTGATGCATATATGGCCCATCACTGATGGATACATATTACAATGTATAAAAAAGTAGAAGAGACAAAATTGGCACATTGACTTGTAATGAACTTTATACATTTTAAATGTACAATGGGATCATTTTATTTTATGCACAGAACTGTGAATTTATTACAGCCAAGGGTAGGTAAGTAGGTACCCTTCTCTTCAAAATGCATCTGTGTTTTTCTGGAGAGATTCTCTCTCTCTCTCTCTCTCTCTCTCTCTCTCTCTCTCTCTCTCTGTCTCTCTGTCTCTCTCTCTCTCTGTCTCTCTCTCTCTCTTGTTTATATACTTGCTTCTGAGTGTTGTTTTCTTTTGTTGTTTTGTCTTGTAAGATTAATTTATTATAAAAGTTAAATCTATTTTTAAATTTCATATATGTCTAATGTATTTGCATTAATTCCCCCTCTTTCCTGTTTTTCCAACTTCTCCCATGTCCATTGACACCTTTTCAAATTCATGGCCCCTTTTCTTTAATTACTGCTACATTTATAAATAAATGAATAAGTATATAAACGCAAACTACTGAATCCCTTTAGTATTGCTTGTACACATATATTTTTAGTATTGGATAACCAATTACAGGGCTTATACGTGGGGAAGACTAATTCTCCCCCTCACAACAGCCATTAATTGCTTATAGTTTAATATGGAGTGGTACTCATGGGTGTTCCCCATCTGCTCTGACATGTCAACTGTTGTTGCATTGTTCACGCTATGTTTAAACAGCTGTTAATATTAAACAGCTGTTGAGATTTCATGGGTATACTTTCCTTGTCGTATCTTGAATTCAGAGTCAGGCAAAAAGCTTCCTGATCCTCTCGCTCTTACAATTTGTCCATGCCTCCTTCTAAGATGTTTCTTGGACATTAGGAGTAGAAGTTGTGTTGTGAATGTATAAATTGAGGCTGGATACCCATAGTCAGTTTTCCCCTCTATTTTAACTAGCAGTGGCTTTCTATAATGGCCTAAAAGTAGCTTCTTTGATGATAATGAGAGATACACTTATTTGTGGGATAAAAACACATATTTATATTGTACTTAGGAATTATATTGGTTTAGAAAGCAGTCACAGTAGGGTCTCCTCTGAGATCTATGACCTCATTTGCCACAGATACTTGTCTAGGTTTCCAGTACCAGACATAATTTCTCTCTTGTTCAGCATGCATTAATTACAATTAAAAAGCTATTGGTTACCTATAACATATAAATGCCACTACTTTTAGGATATTGTCCAGAGCTTGTCATTGCTGTGGTTCATAGGTGTCAAATTTGGATAGCATGACTGATTGATTGCCTCCCTTGGCAGCTCACTTATCATTTTCCAGCACTATAAAAGCTAGTTCTCAGGGAAGAGGCTTCTATATCAGATCCAGCTCAATTACATAAGTCTTATATCTTAAATGTTATGCCTGTTCAAAAGAGGAACTTGCCTTAAACATCAGGAAGGCAAATAAGACCAAAAGAAATGGCCTCTATTGCTTGGGGAGGCTTTTGGACTTCCCTGACCAACAACTCAAAATGTGGTTTCTTATGTCTAGTACTAGGGTTTTTCTTATATAATCTATGGCTCTTGGAAGCTCATTATCATCATTTACCAAGGGTATTATGTTTCTGTACTACAGGATCATCACCAAAGTCCATAGGTGGTTTACTAAGCTTTTTTTTTTTTTAATATCACGCACTTTCTCTGTTGACTTTGTAGAACTACTTAGCTGGACTCTGTAAATGTTTCTTCTTTCCTGTCCCATCCCTACTTAGGAGACAACTGTTGTTGAAACTTTGAAACTCAGGAGATGTGAGAAAAAAATATCATTCCCTGCCAACATCGCTCCCACAGACAACTCGTTCTATTTTCAGGTTGTTTTCTAAGTTTTTATACTAGTCTTAGTGTTGGTGTCACTGGAAATCCCCCACCTTCTTTGAGAGCTGAGTCCAATCAACTGCTGTCACCAGCTTATAGATTCTGCCAACTAGATTCTTCCTTTCAGTACTTCTAATCCTAGAGGGGGTAGCCAAGTCTTTCTTTTTCCATTTTTCTTTCAGTGCTGGAGTGGAACCTAGGTAGACCTTATATAAATTACCACTGAGTTAAATCTCCAAACCTCAGTTTTTGGAGATAGAATTATACTGCATAGCCCGAGTTGGCTGAAAACTCTTGACACTTCCTGTCACAACCTCCCACATTCCGGGTTACAAGCACACACACTATTATTTTTCTATTACGATTCTCATCTAATACTTTCTTGTTAATGAATTCCCTGTATCAAAATCATTCTCTTACAATAGCAATGGTAGTTTAGATTTTATTGATTTGACTCTGACTTCATGCCACATTAATCTTCCCAGATACTTAACCTACTCTCCAGAAAGTACAGCTTTCATCAGGAAACAGTTGCATAAAATTGAAAAGACTGTTTCAGGCGCTGGTGAGACACCTCAGTAGTTAAGAGTGTGTTCTTTTCCAGAGGATCGAAATTCAGTTTGTAGCATTCACGTACCACATCTCCCAAACACTCTTATGTAACTTCAGGTCTATGCAGAGGACCTAGTTCAGATCCATGAAGGAGCTGTGTTTGTCTCCTTAGGCTCTATGAACCCTTATGAACTTTTTTCTAACTGATTCTGTGGGCTTGGTCTCCTGGTATTCTAGACCCCTCTGGTTCCTACAATACTTTTTACCAGTCTTCTGCAGGGTTTCCCTGGTTCTGTCCAGTATTTAGCTATGGGTCTCTGTATCTGCTCCCATAAGTTGCTGGATGACTCCCTTTGGTAGCAACATATGTGCATATAGCAGAATATCATTAGAAATCGTTCCATTGGATTTTGTTTTTGCCAGTTGTGTTTGGTTTTATCCTGGGTCTCCGAGCTATACTGCCTCTGGCTACCAGCCATCCAGGCAGTATCAGGTGTGGGCTCCCTCAAAAGAGAAAGGAAGAACCAAAGTATCACTATTTGCAGATGATATGGGGTGTGTGTGTGTGTGTGTGTGTGTGTGTGTGTGTGTGTGTGTGTGCGTGTCTGTGTGACCCCAAAAGTTCTACCAGGAAACTTACAGAGTTTCCTGTATCTTTAGTGAAGTAACTGGATACAAACAAATCAGTTGCCCTTCTATATACAAATGATAAACAGGCTGAGAAAGAAACCATGGAAACAACACCCTTTACAATAACTGCAAATAATACAAAATACCTAGGAACAACTCTACCCAAGCAAGTGAAAGACCTGTATGACAAGAACTTAAAGTCTTTGAAGAAAATAATTGAAATTGAAAAAGATGCCAGAAGATGGAAAGATCTCCAATGTTCATGGATTGGTAGGATTAATGGTAAAAATGGCAAAAGTGGCCATCCTACCAAAAGCAATCTACAGATTCAATTCAATCTCCATAGAAATTCCAACACAATTCTTTCTAGACCTTGAGAAAACAATATTCAACTTCATATCAAAAACAAACAAAAAATTCAAAAACAAACCTGCAAACCATAGCAGTTAAAACAATCTTGTACAATAAAAGAACTTCCAGAGGTATCACCAGCTCTGATTTCAAGCTGTATGACAGAGCTATAGCAATATAAACCTCATAATATTGACTTAAAAACACACAGGTCAATCAATGAAAATGAATCAAAGACTCAGACATAAATCTATACACCTACAGACACCTGATTTTTTTAAAGACAGAACCTAGAAATACACAATGGAAAAAGAAAGCATCTTCAGCAAATGTTGCTTGCCTAACTGAATGAAACCATGTCTATCACCCTGCATAAAACTAAAGTCCAAGTATATAAAAAACCTCAACATAAAACCAGCTACACTGATTGTAATTTTACCATTTTCTAAAGATGATGAAAATGAATTTTCAGGCTAATGAGATGCACAAGCTTTTTTATAAAATATAAAGAGTAAAAATTTGAATACATATTCAGTATAACAGTTGTTCAAATAAAGCTATAGCCTCCCCTAAGTTACTCCACGCTGTGCAAATCAATGGTTCTTTCACACTGCCTTGTACCAAGAAACTTCATTTTACAAGAAGCTTTGTCTTCATTTTGAGCATGGAGGATGAGTTGACATATGAACTCTGCCATTGGTTTGGCACCACTAATGTGACACAAAAAGTTAAACTACTTATTTCCGGGACTACAAAGGGGGTCACTCTATAAATGTATCAGAGTATACTGTGACTGTGAGAGCTGATGGGTGTATTAAAAGTATATCAGAAAAACCAGACCCGATAACTAATCAGGCATACCATTCCCCGTAAAAGGCTGCAGCTTCTTTACCTGGTGATGTGGGATTCCCCTCTGTATGCTGTGAATACCATTGGTTAATAAAGAAGTTGTTTTGGGCCTGTGATAGAGTAGAGCAGAGCTAGGCATGAAAAACTAAACTGAATGCTGGGAGAAAGAAGGTGGAGTCAAGAGAGAAGCCATGTAGCCCCACCAGAGATAGAGGGCAAAACTTTACCTGGTAAGTCACAACCTCATGTCAACACACAGATGAATGGAGATGGGTTAAGGTATGACTTAGCCAGAAATATGCTTAAGCTATTGACCAAACAATGTTGCAAATAATATTGTTTCTGTGTGATTATTTTGGGGTGAGCAGCTGGGAACAAACAAGCAGTCTCTTTATAGCAACCTGGACCCCATAAAGATATGTACACCTAACTCTGTGATGGTGATGGTGACCACCAATCTTTCATCTGACCACTTACTATATGCATCAAGAACAGACAGATAGCTCCACACTCTGCCAAAGGCTTCATTGTGGTGCCGTCCCCTCTGCTGATACTTCCTACTCTGCATGTTTTATTGCTTGTACATCTGGATCTGTCATCCATTTGCAGACCCATTTTCTCATCTGTATTCAGCCCTGCCCTTTTCATTTGTAGCCGGACTTAACCATGCTACTTCAGTCTTGAGGCTTTGATCCACAGTGGCCTGAAATTTCTCCAGAGGTTCTTTTATCTCATCTATCACAGGGGATTGCTTACATATTCATCTATCAACTTGCTTCCTTTGGGGACTTCTGAGATCTCTTGAGCTCTCTTCAGCTTCTTAATCCTTTATACTATTCTATAAAATATAGGCATATTTACTATGTTGTATAATTTGAGAATTAATCAGTAATAAAATTAGAATAGAAAAAAATCTGTCAGACCTCTCAAGCAAAATCTGGACAATTACTGCCAGTAAAATCATAGAAACTTGTGAATTTATTGCCATTTAATAAATTGTGACATTGAGGAATGACACAAATGTGCTCATTCCTGACCTAGCACCCTCATGACCATAGGATGCAGAGCATCTTCTGCAGTTTTCAGAAATGAACAATAACTTAATTTTGTAATAATCAGTTCTGACACTACTGGTAAATATATATATATATGTATATTAGTGTATATATATATATACACTAATATACATATATACACTATACATATATATACATATTAGTACAAAATGGAAGGAGCATGTTTTAGACCATTGCGCAAATTGATGGATATGACATTCTAGCCTATAATCAAAATTCATTTAATGATTATTTTATTTAAATGAAACAGCTTAAAAACTCAAAAAATTAAAAACAAATAGTCTAGCATAATAGTTTTCTGTAGCTAAATTATTATTTTTCTAAGTGTGGGCAACTTTGTACATACAATTCATAACCTACTACAATCTCAAATCTTAGCTAAAGTCTTTTGGGAAGTTCTGGTTTGTTCTATGCATAGTAATAGCAAGCGCAATGCAAAATGCTCCCTTCCCATGTTCTAAACCAAATATTCAGTGAAAGTATGCGAGGAAACACAACATTTCTGGCTTCCTGAAGTGTTTGCATTTGATTTCAGATAAAATTTAGGTCATTCACTATGCTCTCAGAATCATAATACTGTTGTTACATTTTTCACAACTCCACATCTAGTGGTGCAATTCCATGTGGGATTAAAACCAAAGTTTAAAAGACTGGGCACTAGATACCCTTGCCCTTTCTACACCAGGGTAGAAAGACCAATCAACACTATCAGTTAGAAATAATAGCCGCAGAGCTCTTACAAGTGGATACTCTAAAATGTTGAAACCTTAGTACTTTCAACACTGAACTCTCCATACCTGAATGAGGGTGTTTCAAACAAATAACAATCACCATGAGAGTGCATAAAAAATATAACATCAAACATGCCTTTTCTCTGGGGCTAATACAAAACTCATCCTGCAAAGATAATACTAGAACTTTATTGTAAGAACAGTAATATGTCTCAAAAATAAATCAGTTCACTGAACTTATACATTTGACTAGTAAAATTCAAGCTTGTAGAATTAATTGACAAAGATTAAATTTTTACATGCTATCAAAGTCTTTGTGTAAAGTCCTCCCCAGGATACTTCTGGGTTATTTCCGATTCTTAGTTCACCAGCTCATCACATCTCATTTACAACAAGGATCAGGGTTGGACAACATAATCATATATAGTGCCAATAAATCAAGTAATAGAATAAATCACAATGTTTATTTCCATTGTCAATATAGCAAGTAGGGTGGCTGGACATATAGTGTTAAAGAGTCAAATATGATCTCTGTTAAGGCTAAAGTTTATATTGCTATTGATTATTTCTTTCTGTACTGCATTAGGTGTGAGTACCTTCCCAATAACCTACTTCATGCATGTGTGAGTTACATACATATAACAATATAAATTATTTGTTTGCTGTGCATTGAGATAATGTGCTGTGTAATTAAAATTAAAATGAGAACTTAATGAAGGGAAAACTCTTCTTTTTTCTAGTAAATGAACTGAAATGGTTCCATGAGCATTTTCAAATAAGAAATATAAAATTATTAGAGTGACTTTCTTCAACTTATGTCATCTGCACTAACATAAAATAAAGTATGAGCTTACAAATTTGCAAACTAAATATATTAGAAAATGCATTAGCAACTAAAAGTTATGGCTTTTAATCCAAATAATCAAATCCATTTGAAAATGACTAAAATATAGGAGGAGAGTGAGAATAAAAAAAATTAAGCAGAGAAACATTCACAACTTCAAATAATTATAAAGAAAACATTTCTGAGAAGAAGGCCCCTTGAAACTTCAGTAATTAGATGATAGTTAACAGCTGACCAAAAGTGAAAGGAATGGGAACAGAAGAGACCAAATTGCTGCATCTGATTTACATGAGAGAAATCAGATTGATGAAAAGGTTTCAGAATGATATTTTTTTCTGTGATTTTTGCATACATAGAGAATAGAACTCTTCATGATGCTGTATTTGCTTAGAGATATAAAGCTGTGGAGTTTAGGAAAAATGCTTAACAGAAAATACATTGAAGGAACTCAGAAGAGGATTTCAAAAATACTATTGCATAAGGTTCTACGTCCTTCGATGCAGTGGAAGAACGTGCCTCTTAAATCCAGGTTTGAGATAAATGGATGAGCAACATGAAGTTCAACACAACAGTCATTCTTCCTTCCTGCTCTTTCCTACAGTGCACAGTAGAGGCACAACCCACCCTCCTCATGAAGTTCAACACAACAGTCATTCTTCCTTCCTGCTCTTTCCAACAGTGCACAGTAGAGGCACAACCCACCCTCCTCACGCTGTCGCTGTGTCGCGAGGTCTTTGCGCTGAGTTTCCAGACCTGGTCAGGAGTGGGGGCTTGACTTTGTCTAATTTCCCACTCCAGGTTAGCTCTTTCCTTAAAGGTAGGATTTCCCTTGATTCAGAAGTGTTAACTGTAGAATAATTCCATTAGCTGAAATTTAAAGAGATTTACATTTCCTGGTGTTAAAAAGATAGAACTTGGAGAAATAGTGTAATTTAATTCCTGTCTATTCAATGGCAATCATTTTTTTATTTCTTGTAAGGGTCATGGAGGAAGCTATAACACTATAGAACCAGGAAAGTAAGAATATGTCAGACATTACACATCTTGAGATTTTGATTTCACAAGAAAATGCATCCATCAATTGTCTGTCCTGCTGAAGGCATTGAAGTAAAGGGTAGCCAAGTGCCATTTTCCTGGGAAGACTGAAGAGCTGTCTTTACTAGATCAGCGGAAACAAGAGTTACAGAGCAGTACTAATTTTAATAAGCTGAATATGGGAGTTATCTATGTACGTATATATCATCTATGTATCTATCATTATTACCAATCTACCTATATCTAGACTCCTCTCATCTCTATCTATCTATCTATCTATCTATCTATCTATCTATCTATCTATCTATCTATCTATCTATCTATCATCTATCTATCTTTCTATGTAAGCCCCTCCAAGCAAGAGTGACTAGGTTCTGGCCCCCAGACTACTCCAGCCTCTTCCAGGAGCACAAGTGGCCAGATCCTGCACCCTCCCACTCCTCTAATGGCCATCCCCAGTCACTCAAGGATTGAGAGTGGCCAGGCACTGCACCACAGAAAAACAAAACAAACAAACAAAAAACAAGCCCAGGATCAGGCCACAAAATCCTTCCAATCTCAGGCGACTCTGGAAAACTCTGACCCCAAGAAATCCTATATAAAGACTGCCTCTTGCCTTGTTCTTTGATGCTTCTCTCCTGAGCAGAGGCAGAGACCCTCCCTCCTGTGTCTTTCCCAATAAATCTCTTGGGTGAGGTTTGTTGTAAGAACGACCTTGTGATATTCCTTGGCTCCTGACTGCCAGAATAGCTTTCCCTTCTGAGATGTAACACTTATAACCTATCTATCTATCTATCTATCTATCTATCTATCTATCTATCTATCTATCTATCTATCTATCTATCTATCTAATTATCTATCTATCATCTATCTATTTATCTATCTCAGTCAGTTTAAAACCACATTTTATACAGCTCCAGGATTCTATACAGATCTGAAATAATTTCTTAAACATATTTAAATTTGAAAAGTACAAGTGTGAGTATTGCATCAAATAAATAGACATAGGTGAGATTAAGTACATACTGTTCTTTGTGGACAGTTTGATGTGTACTCCTGATGCTACAGCTGCCTAGGGGAAATTGTTCAGAAACATAGTTGGCAATCAGTTACCAAAGAAATATGCATCTAATTTTTTAAAAGCAGAGTCATGTATGAATATTATGTTTCTAAGTAATAAGTATATCTCAATTTTATTTTTTCTACGATATGTTTAAATGGAAAACTGCAACAGTTTCACCTATTCAGATATAATATAGTTATTATTTTTAAGAAGACATATATGTAAAATATACCTACAAACTTTCATAATATGTGCAGTTAAACAAGAACTAAGTGATGGGGCTCATATAAAAATTATTGATAAAAAATGTATGAAGTTACTGAGTGTTGTACAGACTGGGATAAAACACTAACATCTTCAAATGAACATTTGATACTGATTTACAAAGTGACAATTTTAGTTAACAGTACTCACTGTGACAATTGTATTGCGACATTTTCTGTTCTTTATAAAAATGAACTATGTTTTAGAATTAGAAGCTAAATGTCAACATTCATTGACTATAATGAAGCAAGATACTGCCTATTAATTTGAAACAAAATAGAAATCCTTTTCTTCTCTGATAAACTACAACCATTACACATGCTTGAATAATAGTTGTTGTGGCTTTTGCCTTGTTTCTGTTTTAATACAATCGAACTGTATTTTAGAAGACAGAGTTCTACATGTTTTTGTACCTACAACTGCAGAAAAAATCAGCAACAGATTTAAAAGTTAAATATGGGAATTGATAGGCAAAACTCAATCAATTTGCCATCTAAAGAAGACTATCACCAGAGCCAGGCAGAGAAAATGAGGTTTTTTAATGACCACATTAACCATCATTGGTGTCAAAAAAACTCTATTAGTTTCTGTCAAGACACAGAACTCTACACTTGCTGAAATATAAGTTTTATCACTGTCAAGATTGACAGGACACTGAGAGCATTAGAGAAACAAATGTTAGTTAGTTAGTTGCTATGTTGTGTTCTAGTTTTAAGCAATAATTTTAATACATTCCTTTCCTTCCTGCTATTCTCCAAGCTTCTTCATTTGCAAAATTGGAGATTCTTTTGCTGTTAACTTTTGTAGCTATCTTACTAGATGACTCAGGACTTATTTAATGCAATAGTTTTGGTTTTAGTAATCATAAATAGAATTTTATTAAAAATATTAAATAGACCTGTTAGTCGCGAAGAATTAGAAATGGTTATCAAAAATCTCCCCTCGAAAAAAAGGCCAGGACCAGATGGTTTCAATGCAGAATTCTACCAGAACTTCCAAGAAGAACTAATACCTATACTCCT
>NC_022012.1:57919494-57927387 GCF_000317375.1 Microtus ochrogaster
GGAATTCACCAAGACCAGCTAGCCTGGGTCTGAAAAAGCATGGAGTAAAACTGGACCTACATAGCAGACAATGAGGCCTACTGTGAACTCAAGAACAATGGCAATGGGTTTTTGATCCTACTACACATACTGGCTTTGGGGGAGCCTAGGCAGTTTGGATGCTCAACTTACTAAACCTGGATGGAGGTGGGCCGTCCTTGGACTTCCCACAGGTCAGGGAACTCTGACTGCTCTTCAAGCTGATGAGGGAGAGGGACTTGATCGGGGGAGGGGGAGGGAAATGGGAGGCAGTGGCGGGGATGAGGCAGAAATCCTTAATAAATAAATAAATTAAAAAAATGATGGTGCAAAAAAAAAGAGAATCTGTGATAAGAAGGCAAAAAAATATTTAATTAGGAAAGATACTTCCTGATTTACATATCCTGATTTTTTTCTTGATACAAATATAGAAATAAACAAAAATTAATAACTTTTACATTTAAATCATTAGGGCCCATTTGATAAGGTATATTGTGTGTGTATACATGTATGTGTTCATAGAAAATAGATTAATTGGAGTTACCCTACACATGGGATAATGTTCATCCCAGAAGCTAGAAGCCATAGATTGCCAAATAAAAAAAGTCTACTACCAAGTGTATGTTATCTCCCCTTGAAAGTTTTAATAGAAGTGGCATGGAGATTCTACCCCCAAATAACAGATATTGTAATTGTTCTTGGATGCCTGCCAGAAATGGATGGTAAGATACTATTATTGGAATATCAAAGACTGGACACAGGATATGAAAAAAATCACTAGATGGTGCTATGAAGTCTTCTGGGGAGCAGTCACTAACAGTCATACCTATCTGCAGTCGCTTTGAGCTATGTCTTAATATGGGTTTCTTTTTTTTTTTTTTTTTTGGTTTTTCGAGACAGGGTTTCTCTGTGGTTTTGGAGCCTGTCATGGAACTAGCTCTTGTAGACCAGGCTGGTCTCGAACTCACAGAGATCTGCCTGCCTCTGCCTCCCGAGTGCTGGGATTAAAGGCGTGCACCACCACCGCCAAGCTTAATATGGGTTTCTATTGCTCTAATGAGACACCATGAACACATCAACTCTTATAAAGAAAACATTTAATTGGATTGCTTCCAGTTCCAGAGATTTAGCTCATTATCATCATCATTGTGTACAGGCAGATATGGTGCTGGAGAAGGAGCTGAGAATTCTACATCTTTTAGGCAACAAGAGGTGAATTGAGACACTGGGTGTGGCTTGAGCATATATGAGACCTCAAAGCCTGCATCTACAATGACACACTTCCTCCAACAAGGCCATACCCAGTCCAACAAAGTCACGCCTCTTAATAGTGTCACTTCCTTTGAGGGTTATTTTCTTTCAAACCATAAAAAGCCATAATTATAACTGACAAATGCAATATGCCCATTGTTGCAACAGTGGCACAAATGTTGTTGGGGTGACCAACCAATTTCTGATTGTAATTAAGATGCACTTCCCAGGCGGAAAAGCGTGCATGGTGCTGTAAAGTTGGCGAAAGTCCATAGCTAAGAAGTTCATAATACCCAGAGCTGCTAAACCTACATTGATTTTCTTAAATTTGCATATCACCCAACTTTCCTCTAATTTCTCTCTCTCTCCACACACACACACACACACACACACAAACACACACACACATACATACATACACACTCACACATATACATGCACACACAAATATATGTGCAACACTCATATCACATCAGAGAGGTTTCTTTGAAAGGTTCAGTGAATGTAAAAACTCACAACAGGTCAAACTCTGGGGATTAAAGGGTGTATGTGGAGTGCTCATCCACAATTGGGACTATTATATCACATCCCACTGAAGTTTAGGGACCCTTAGAGAAGAGAGAGTAGAAAGATTGTAAGAAACAGAGATGGGAAAGGACCAGATCCCATTTTCCTGAGGAAAAAAAAAAAGCATTTTATTGTGATTGTCTGCAGAACACCTGCATAAGATCAAGCCACCCAAAATTGCAGCATGGAGAGAGAAGGGTCCCATGTGCACTCACCTCTAACTCAGCATCTAGTTGATGGGTTTGGATGGGGAGGTAGAGTCAGTTTTCTTCCAGGGCATGGATGGTCCTATAACTATGAGCATATGGACAGGACGAATTGGAATTAGAGAGAGACAAGACAGAGACAAAGAGAGTATCCCCCTAAACATAGCCAAATGTATGTTGGGTAATATTATTTTAAGGTGTGTTGCTTTTGTTTATCCTGCATTTGTTTAACTATGGAGAGCTGTGAGTCTTTGCCTGTCTACAACACCTGATGGTCTGATGAACAGCTGAATGGCAAATAGCAAGGCAGTAACAAGGATAGCCAGGGCTGGCAGGCAGAGAGTATAAATAGGAGGTATGATGAGAGAGAAGAACAGAGAACAAGGAGAGGAGGACATCAGGAGACAGCCACCCAACTTCATAGCAAGCCATGGAGAAAGAAGTAAAGAAGGGTATACAGAAAGAGAGAAAGATAAAAGCCCAGAGGTAAAAGGTAGTAGGGATAATTTAAGAAAAGCTGGCAAGAAACAAGCCAAACTAAAGCCAGGCATTCAGAGCTAAGAAGCCCCTGTGTGTGATTTATCTGCAGGCTAGGTGGTGGGTGCCTCAAAACCAATAGAGTAAAGCATCACACAACACAGGTATATTAAAATTCCTGCAAAGTTGAATGACTAGAACTTTGCAATTGTAGAGAGAAGGAATGTTAAAGATCCAGCAACAATTCATCTTGTTCTATTATTATCTCTTTAATATCCACTCACTGCTGACATCTGTGTCTGAGCTAATCTTTTTAAACTGTCAGATAGAATCTTTGAAATGCTTAAGTATAATAAACCATTGGTTTTCACCAACTCCAAAACTAAGACTGTTGAAAGTCAACATCTGAAACCTACATCAGAATTTTCTCTATTTTACTAAAACCTACCTGATATCCCCTCCAATATATTTCAATATGCCTTGATGTGTGAATTGCTTTGTCTTCTTGCACTAGGAATCCCCATGAAATTATTTCTTTTTTTGTTTTTTATTGATTTTATTGAGCTATACATTTTTCTCTGTTCTCTTCCCTTTCTCTCCCCTCTCCTTCAACCTTCGCTCATGGTCCCCACACTCCCAACTTACTCAAGAGATCTTGTCTTTTCCTACTTCCCATGTAAGTTAGATCCATTTATGTCTCTCTTAGGGTCCTAATTGTTGTCTAGATTCTCTGGGAATGTGATTTGTAGGTGCCTTTCTTTGCTTTATGTCTAAAAGCCACTTATGAGTGAGTAAATACAATAATTATCTTCCTGGGTTATGTCACTCAATATGATGCTTTTCTAGCTCTATCTATTTGCCTGCAAATTTCAAGATGTCATTTTTTATGCTGTATAGTACTCCATTGTGTAAATGTACCACATTTTCCTTATATATTCTTCTGTCGAGGGGCATTTAAGTTGTTTCCACGTTCTGGCTAAGTAAACAATGCTGCTATGAACAGAGTTGAGTACATGTCCTTGTGGTATGAACCCAAAAGTGGTATGATGGGTCTTAAGGAAGATTGTTTCCTAATTTTCTGAGAAATTGGCATACTGATATGCAAAGGACCTGTACCAGTTTTCACTCTCACCAGCAAGCAGGAGTGTTCCCTTTACCCCACAACCTCTCCAGCATAAGTTGTCATTAGTGTTTTTTTTTTTATCTTGGCTATTCTTACAGGTATAAGATGGAATCTCATTTCTCTGATGGCTAAATATGTTGAGCATTTTCTTAATGGTCTTTCAGCCATTTTAGATTCCTCTGTTACGAGTTCTCTGTTTAAGTCTGTATGCCATTTTTTTATTAGATTATTTGTTCTTTTGATGACCAATTTCCTGAGTTCTTTGTATATTTGGAGATTAGACCTCTGTCTGATGTGGGGTTGGTGAGATCTTTTCCCATTCTGTAGGCTGTTGTTTTGTCTTGTTGTTCATGTTCTTTGCTTTACAGAAGCTTTTCAGTTTTAGGAGGTCCCATTTATTAATTATTCTCTCAGTGTCTGTGCTACTGGGGTAATATTTAGGAAGTGGTCTGCTGTGCCAATGCGATAAAGTGTACTTCCCATTTTCTCCTCTATGAGGTTCAGTGTGGCTGGCTTTATGTTGAGGCCTTTGATCAATTTGGACTTGAGTTTTATGCATGGTGATAGATATGGATCTATTATCATTCTTCTAGATGTTGATATCCAGTTATGCAAGCACCAATTGTTGAATATGCTCTCTTTTTTTCAATTTTATATTTTTTGCTTCTTTGTCAAAAATTAGGTGTTTGTGGGTGTATGGATTAATATCTGGGTTTTCATTTGGTTTCATTGGTTCTCCTGTCTATTTTTATGTCAATACCAGACTGTTCTCAGTACTGTAGCTCTGTAGTAGAGTTTGAAGTCAGGGATTGTGATGCCCCCAGAAGTTCCTTTTTTGTACAGGATTGTTTTGGCTATCCAAGATTTTTTGCCTTTCCATATGAAGTTGAGTACTGTTCTTTTAAGGTCTGTGAAGAATTTTGCTGGGCACTGCATTGAATCTATAGATTGCTTTTGGTAAGATTGCCATTTTTACTGTGTTAATTCTACTTACCCATGAGCATGGGAGATATTTCCTTTTTTGGTGTCTTCTTCCATTCATGAAACTATTTTTACATTAGCTCATATTATATGGAGAAACCTGTATCTATGTCTCTATGTTATTGTCACTCATATCAGGCTCAGAATTTGTAATCTCTTACCTTCTTTCATTTAGAAGTGTGCTCAGCTCAACCTGTCTACATGCATACTAGTGATTTCAGTGGCCTCCAAATTAAGAAAATGTAACACAAATAACTTTTGCTATTTCCAAAGATGCAATTCTAAGACTGTCTTTAGTCTTAGACTTACTCTATGTAATTCAAATATATGGAATTTTACGTACTTAATTTTATTGAAGTCTCCCACTTGCCAGATACATGATCTGTGTGTGTGTTGATGTGGAGTGTTATGGTTTCTACTGCTCTATTATCTAAAATGTGATCATCTAACCTGATCAATATCTCTTTTTTTTTTTTCGAGACAGGGTTTCTCTGTGGTTTTGGAGCCTGTCCTGGAACTAGCTCTTGTAGACCAGGCTGGTCTCGAACTCACAGAGATCCGCCTGCCTCTGCCTCCCGAGTGCTGGGATTAATGGCGTGCGCCACCACCGCCCGGCTGATCAATATCTCTTATATGAAATAAAGAACGCACTCCCAAAATGAAAGACAGAGAATTTAAATCTGATCTATAAAAGCAAAAAAGGGAAAATGTGATAATAGAGAGCAGATGGATTTGGTCCCTTAAACTGAATTACTATTAGGAAAAAATATTGGAAAAGACATACATGTTTTTTCCTCTGCCTTGGCTCCTTTCTGTGTACTCCTTGCTGGCAAAATCTGACCCAAATGTAATCTGTAGATGAAAAATAAACTCCTCTATGAATTTCCCTGACATCTCCTGGGCAAAGTTAGGCACTTTCTGTTTTTGCTTTTGCAGGAATTCAGACTTGGGCAAAATGGAGACTATTTATCTGATATAACTGACAACATTTTATTAGATTTAAGAAAATGACTCGAAAATCAGACACATTTAAATTTTCAGACAGTGTTCCTTAAGTCTACCTTAGCATCACACTGCAACCTGGGAGTGTTAGAGCAACAGAAACATATTGTCCCTGAAATTTATATGTTCAAAATCTAAGTGTCAATAGAGCCATTTATCTGTTGACACTCCTTGCTTATATCTCTTGCCTGGCCTCTGGTACTAGCCAGCAAGCCTTGTGATTCCTCTCTTGTAGTGTCATCACTTCTGTCTCTGTCACATGACTCTATTTACATGTCTCTGTCTCTAGATCTAATACTTTTCCCTGTGCCCTGAAATGGAGGAATTCAACAGACCATTGGTATTCATCATTTCCAAAATTAAAACTGTCATCAGACAACATCTGAAGCTTATAGAGAGTTTTCTCCATTTTGCTATAACCTACCAATATGATGGTCCCATGAATTATACTGAACTAAAATTTCATGCTGCTGCAGAAGAATTCATCTGAACTGTAATCTCTCCAGTAGTCCTGTTTCTTCTGGGATGCTAGAGATTAATATTTTACCATATGGGTTTGGAGCTGTATAGTCAAAAAGGAAAGGGCAGGTTTTGTTGGGATGTCTGAGACAAAAGCATAGATGGGAGACCTGCTGTTTTCAAATATCAACCCCAAGGCTTAGCTTTTGCATTTGTTGCTGAGTCTTTGAAGGCAATGCTTGCAGATAGATGTGCAAGAAGAATCCTGCTAGGATGTGTCTGTGGGACCTGTGAAGCATTGGATGGAGGGAGAACTTGGGAAGGTAAAAGGAGCTGGAGTTCTCTGAATACCAGAGAGCAGTCATGAATGAAATCCACAGATACTCCCCGTAAGTATTTATCAGAAATTAGTCACTCAGGTTATGATAAAGGAGTCTAAGGCTAGAAAGGAGCCACCTGACATTATGACAGACAACATTGCTTTACACAAATAGCATTAAGTTCAGGACTCAGGCAAAAGGAAAATCATAAGGCCTGGAAATACAAGGCTCATTAGAAAGGAAAGAAGAGCTCTGAAGATGGAAAGTATGTGAATAAATATATAACACCAAATGTTTTGTTCAAATCTCTTAGAAAGTTAATTTATTGAAAGAACAATAGGACATAGTGCTTTCTGCTAAAGAAAGAATTTATTAAGGACCTTTTACTTTTGAAAAGGGATGCCCCAAGTAGCTGAAAAATTATGAACAAATAATAATAGCAATAATAGTATAGATGCTCTTAACCTAGAGAGGTCTTTGTCTGTGGAAAACTTGGCTGTAAACCTTTGTAGAGATTGTTATTATATTAAAAGATCAGCAGCTAGACAAGACCCTTGAACTTTGCAAAGCAGAGTGGTGGGCTCCCCTTAAGAATGGTACCTTCCCAACTTTGAACAAGCTGTGGAGTACTTAGAACGGCTATGGCAAATGGCACATGTACAAGTAAAGTTGTTTTGATCTGTTATACCAACGATTTCAGAAAGGTGCCCAGGAAGCACATTTCCTGGGTTCCTTAGAAGACAATAAATTCAATGATAAGCCTTGTGAACCTGTATCTAAAGAACCAAATATGCATGAATATGTATATATCTAAATATATCAATTTAATCAAATAAATGTATTTAGCTGCATATATATTCTCATCATGGACCAGACAAGAAAACAGGAAACTTGAATCTCAAATTTTTGATGATTGATAAAAACATGATGCCAGATATTTCATATGATCAGACAGCTTTAAAAGTCACCGTTAAATTAAAAAATCTTGCTCAGATGGAGTGGGGGGGGGAGTGAAAAGATGTTTATAGGGGAGCTAAAAAGAGAAAGGGAGGAGGAGAAGAAAGAGAAACTGAAATAAAATTACAAAGTGAGGATTCTGAGAATTTTATAAAGAAGGCTCTTCTGTTTGCCAAGGTAATTTTTTCTTTAAATAGCAGACATTCTTGACATGTTGCTTTAGTCATATATTCAAGTTATCACATTGACTTTTCATCAGAAGTTTTTCACTGTGGGAAATTTAACTGCTTTCGTTTCTTCCCTTATCTCATTTCTCACTCCTGCTTCACCGTGAGAGCTCATGAATCAGATGCAGTGACTTGGCCCTTCTGCGTCCGGAGTGTTACCTTTAGATGGTAATTTAAAACCATCAGGTTTAATTATGGCTAGAAACCAAATATGAGTGAGTACATCCCATGTTCCTCTTTTTGGGTCTGGCTTACCTCACTCAGGATAGTGTTTTCTATTTCCATCCATTTGTACGCAAACTTCA
>NC_022012.1:57928282-57941823 GCF_000317375.1 Microtus ochrogaster
TCCTCAATAAATAAATAAATTAAGAAAAAAAAATAAAACCATCAGGTTTAACTTTTTCTATCTGTAAGATGCCTGTTGTAGGATCCCATTGGTTTGTATTTCACTGTCGAGTCACCTTATAAGACATAATAAGGAAGTAAACGAAAATAATGTTGCTTTCTTTCCTGTTCTAAAGACATCTTAGGCTTAAATGAGGTTTTTAGTTTATCCGTTTCAGTTTCTTGTCATCCCAAGTACTGCTGTCCTTGTACCTGCGCAATGTGTACAGTGGGAGACAGCTGGGTCAGAACATGAGATATTCATACTCTGGAATGGTGGCTCATGGGAATCAGCTTGCCAAATGGCCTGGGAATGAGAGAAGAAACATAATGCCATTTTTCATGTCTCAATTTTCTCTCACATCGGACATGGGGAGGTGTTAAGAGTAAAAAGCCAACATCAGAAGCAATGGTACCGTGTTTCAGAGTGCAGGGTTTACAGAAGAGCATTGCTTTTAAGTGCACTGGAGTCTGGAAATCACAGAAGGCTGCTAGGGGAGCCTCTTGCTCCACTTTCCATAGCTCTTCTGAGAGCGCTATTGTGAAGGCTGAAGTGTCAGGTTCGGACTAAAAGGAGAGGCTCTAAGGATGTTTCTTCATCATAAAGTGAGAATGTCAGTGGCCTGTCTTGCTTCCAAGTGTAGCATGGATAAAAAGATTTGGTGCAGCAGCCCCTTATAAATGATAATAGCACTTCTCAAATGATATGCAGAATGAAGGGAAGAATACAGATATTAGCCATAAAAAACAAAATTTAAAAAGTGAAGCATGATGATTAATCCCCGGATATGAAGAGAACACAGCTCTTTTCTGTCAGGTTTCAATACTACCACATCACCTTTAACTGTCTCACTCTGACTGAGAGTGTTTTTCTTACTCCATGGCTTCTGGAGTTCAAGTATGGTCCAAGTATCCCTGGCTACTTCTCGGCATCTGTCAGTTGCCTCTCGATTGTTTCTGTGGCTCTTAGTTCTTTCTCCATCAAATGACTCTCTTCTCCAGAATATAATTCTTAAGTTCATCTTATTTATCAAAATGTGATTAAAACATTAACTTCATAGGGGAAAAGTAAATTAAAACAATAATTGCACTCATGAAATCACTGTTCAAAATGCAGACTGGAGAAATCTGGTTCTGTCATAGACTCAAAACTGGCATTTTCTTTAAATTTTTAAGCTGGTTCCAAGTCAGTAACATTTTAATCCTATTTCTACTCATTGTTACCAATGGCTCAATTTGCAAAAGTCATAAAATTGGAAAATGAGCTCTCTTGCTAGATTACGTCATGATTTCTATGAACAAGTAAAAGTCAGAAACTATAAAAGGATGGTTTTGGGCTAAAATCTCTCCAGTTCTCTGGTAGTTTTTATCATTCAATCAATTCTAATGTCACCTTGCAAAATACTGTAAAAGTGAAAAATGGGTCATCTGATCTACTATGGCTTCAATGTGCCTACGATAGGGACACATCTACCAATGTGTTTTCAATTCTCTTGTAAGCCAAGGTCTCCATCCCAAACAGAACATTATTTCCTATAGTGCCAGGTGTTTTCTATGGAAATTTTCTTCCTCAGATTGTATTCCATAAACCCCTATTCAGTTCCATATCTCAAGTGTTTCTTCTTCTATGAAACACACTGGTTCTCTTAGGGATAAAATAATGTACCTTCTTTATATTCCCAAACATATTATCCCACGCTGGAATCATCTAACCTATTTATTATTGAGATTTAAGATATACACAGTATACCTCCTGACCACCCAAGTTTTTGATACAGGATCTCTCACTGAACCAGAATCCACATACTTTGTCTCTCCAGTGATGTGATTGCAGATGCCTGATATTCAGTTTAGCTTTTAAATGGATGCTGGAGATCCAAACTTAAATCCTCAAGCTTGTACAGCAATCATTTTACCTAGTAAAGCATCTCTGCAACTCCCAGATCCATTCATCCGACATTCAGAGTGTAATGATTCTTGGTGTCAACATACAGAACTGCTTAATCAACTATTACTTTACCCGACTTGGATTATGTATATTCTCTAAAGCTCCTTTCTGTCTTCTCCACTGGTAGACCTTTCCCAATATATCTGTATTATAGAAAAGAAATCCTTTCTGATTTCTGTCACCTGGTGTTTGATTTTACAAAGCTTTATATAAATGGTGTCACAAAATTCATATTCCTTATTTCCTGCATTTTTTGATCAACAAAATATTAAAAAATTATTTCTTGCTGAATTCATTTGCTTTTAATACATTGAAATTTCACATCGAACACAAATATCACAGTTTATTTGTGCACATGGAAGTTACTTTTTGAGTTTTTCATAGCAGAGAGCTTTATTCTTGTGTGAAACCTGTGTTGATACATTTTTATGGTTGAAACCCTCCAAGTAGGAAAACTTTTGAGTCACAGAGCAGACGTATTTAATTGTATTAAAAACACCAAAATCTTTCAACTTTTTACCTCAGCCAGCTCTTCTTCGATTGTGGAAATTGTTGTTTTCACGCATACTTAAAAAGTGGGGAGTAGCCTTGAACTCATTTGCACAGAACACAACTTCCTAAAGAGAACATGGTAGCCCAGGCTATAAGACTAACAATTAGTAACTGGAACATCTTGAAACTGAAAGTCTTCTGTATGGGAAAAGTCATCATCGACCAGACAAAGCATCAGTCTACAAAATGGGAGAATATTTCAACAACAGCACATTTAGTAGTAGACTAATGTTCAATCTATATAAAGAACTCATAAACCCAGATATCAAAAAAAATGATCCACTTGAACATGGGGTACGGGTCTAAACAGAATTCTCAAAAGAGAAAACTCAAAAGGCCAAAAAACTCTTAAACAAATGTTCAACATTCTTACCCATCAGCAAAATGCAAATCAACCTACTTTGAGATTTCTTCCTATACCTGTCAGAATCACTAAGATCAACAACACAAATGACAGCTCATGTGGGCAAGGAAATGGATGGGAACACTCCTCCAATGCTGGTGAAACTAAATATTTGTCAATCACTATGGAAATTAGTGTGGTAGGTCTTCAGAAATATGATAAATTAATCTATGACAAGATCCAGCTGTGCCACTCTTGGACATATACCCAAAGGACACTTCATCCTACCATTAGGACACTTGTTCAACCATATTCATTGCTGCTCTATTCACAATACTCAGATTTTGAAAACAATCTTGATATCTTTCAACAGAGGAATGAATAAAGAAAATGTGGTATATTTTCACAATGGTGTATTACCCAACTGTTAAAAATGACATCATAAAATTTCTAGGAAAATGGTTGTAATTACCTAAAATATCCTGAGTGAGGTAACCAAGACCCAGAAAGATAAATGTGGCATCTATTTCCTCATATGTGAATATTAGCCACTCAGTGATAATGATATGATACATTCTGTAGACCCAGAGGGTTTGGATATAGAGGAAGGAACTAGGAGGATGCATGGATCTCCCTTAGAGGGAAAATAGAATAGATTTTATGGGTAGAATAGGGTGGAGAAACAGGATGATTGGGTGAGAAAGAGGGGAGTCAGGATTGAAGGAGGAATGCAGGGAGAAATAGCAAGAATTGCAGACCATTTGAGAGGTGGTATAGAAAGCTGGTGCCGTGGAAAATTCCTAATACTGAAGGTGATCCTAATGAAATCTCCAAATAATGATGGACACAGAGTCCCAATTGCCATCTCTTGTCACCAAATGAAACTTACAGTATTGATATTGGGTTACATCCAGTTGAGTTGTTGGTCAAAGAGATACCATGAAACTCTTGAAAGAACCCATATATTTCTAAAGCAATGAGTTGCTCTCTGCAAACTGACAGCAAAGCCCCATTGCTGAAGACAACACCTACACAACACCAAACTACTCATTGAACATGGCGAAGTCAAACTAGTGCCTGCATGGATCCTTTACCCCCGTCCTTCTCATGTATTTGTTATGGAAAGGTACTCTGCAGGCTACTGAAAGAGAACCATGAACAATAGCAAAGCAACAAATTCTTTACCCTAATCTGTTCTGCTTCTAGGATATGCTAAGGCAATGGTAGCTCAGAACACCATGAGTGTTAGTGTTTTTATGGGACTTTTTTGTGTGTAAAAGAGTGGGTATCTGATTGTTGTGCCTTTTCTTGGGTTATTTTCCTTTGGTTGGCTTGCCTTTTTCAACTTTGATATTATGGGCTTTGTTTTTTCTTGTATTTTGTCCTGTTTGGTTATTATCTCTTAGAGGCCTGTTCATTTCTAATAGACAGAAAAGGAGTGGATCCAGATGTGAGAGAATGTGTGGAGAAACGGAGAGGATGAAAGGGAGGGGAAACTGTAATCAGGATGTATTGTATGAGAAGAGAGTCTATTTTCAAAGTTGGAAAAAAAAGAATAATAAAATCAAGAATTTTGCAAAAATTTTAAATTGAGAAATGTGAGAAATTCTCACACGCAACTATGTCAGATATATTATATCTGAGAAATCCACTACAATTAAAATAATGAGCATATCTGATGTCTCCATGTTTTGTTGTAGTAGGAGGAGCAGTAGGCTATGTCCTGCCACTCCAGCTAGCTTATATCCAAAATAATCACACAGAAACTGTATTCATTTAAACATTGCCTGGACCATTAGTTCTAGCCTCTTATTGTCTAACTCTCACATCTTGATTCAACCCATTTCTAGTAATCTGTATGTCACCACAAGGTTGTGGCTTACGGGGAAAAATTCTAACCAGTGTCAGTCTCAGGAAGGAGAATCATGGCTTCTGCCACACTGCCTTCTTCCTCCCAGAATTCAGTTTTGTCTCCCAACCTAAGTTCTGCCCTATCCACTAGGCCAAGGCAGTTTCTTTAATAACCAATGACACAAATACAAAAGGAACCCTACACCATTTTGTGTCATTTTTAAGCTCACCTTGTCCATCAATTCCCCCTCTTAAATCCTCTTCAACTAGTGATTTGCTTTCTCTACCTAAATCCTCCTTTGCTTTCTGAATTTTGTATAAGTACAATTATATTATGTCAATTATTTAGCAAAATTAGCAAACACGTTATTTGATCTGATTAAAGTTGCAATACTGAAAAAACAGATTTTAGGCAGGATGAGTGCTCCACATTTTGACAGATTTCCAACCAGATCTCAAGGCAAAAACCATGAATGACAAGGAGTACACCAGGTATCTGCCAAGAATTTGGACAGGTACAGAAAGGGGTAGCAAGCTGTCTTGTAAGAAAAGAACTGGGTTATTTGAAGAAAATAAGACAATTTTTAGAAAGGAGCTGAGGAAAGGAAAATAAACACATTCTTTGAAAAAAGACTGCTGGTGCAAATCAATACTACAATTTTATGTAGCAAGGTGGGGCCTTTTGTTCAATCCCAGCATGATGGAGAAGCAAGTTCCTGGGAAAGGAAAGGAGATAAAGGGAAGATGACCCTGATGGCACACTAACAGATTGCAAAATTTAGCACCAATGGAGACTATATTTCACATCCACTAAGCTGCATTGTCCAAAGTATATTTGGAAGTAGATGTGAAATCTGGTCTCTCTTGTCTGCTCATCCTAGTGGTTTGAGACACCACATCTTCTTTTGCCTGATAAGACTATTTTTCTTCACAAGATAGCATTCAACTTTATTCATTCAAGATGACACATCTGGGAATGTTTTCTATGTCATTGATAAAATCATTATTTTCTGTTTTGCTGAGAAGTATTCCATTGTGTTTATTTTATGCTTGTCAATCCATTGGACTTTGGTTACACATATTGGTTATTTGCAATTTTGATTCTTCCAACAAAGTTAAAATAAACATTTGCTTTTAATTCTTACCCACTTTAATGTTCTGTTTGCTTTAGAGTGTTTAAGAAAATCTATGCCCGCTTTATTTTCAGCTCCAGCATGTGTACAACCATACCCATGATGATTATTTATATCAAACAGCATTTGTTGGAGTCAATGAAGCTATATTTCCTAGTTGGCTTTCCACAAGGACAGGAAGCAACTTAGGGGAAAGAAAGCCTTTCCTTCAGCTTACAGTCCTATTAACAGCCGGCCACTGAGGGAAGTCAGGACAGGACTCGAGCAGGAAACTGCACCAGGAACCTGAAGAAACACTTATTATTGATTTGCTCACCATGGCTTGCTTAGCTTTCTTTCAAACCTAGGCCGACTTCCTAGGGGTGACACTTCCCACATTGGATTGGGCCCTCCCATAGAAGTCGTAAATCAAGAAATTGCCTTCATAGACTTGCCCACAGAGCAATGTGACAGAGACAATTCTCCACTTGAGAATGTCTCTTCCTGAGTGACTCTATTCTGCATCAAGCTCACAGAAAATAAAACTAAGCTTTATACTACATAAACCCTTTAGTATCACTGAAAGCCCATCATTTACGTTGCCATTCATTTTGTGTCCTGTAATCTGGAAGTCTTTTTGAATTATAGAATGATATTCATCTACCATCAGAGTATTGTACAAAAAGTTTTACTGTTCCAGACATTTCTGCTCCACTTATTATCCCCTCCCAACAATAGTGCTTGACAACAGGACTCATTTACTTTTTCTATGAATCTTTTCATCAATAATGAATCTCACCAACCAGCTGAGCCATAAACAGAGACTACACTTGCATCTTTTCCAGATCAGGGTGTGGCTTGAGTCTTTTACCATTTCTAGATTGGTTATTTTTGCTTAGTGTTGCTCATTTAGGCTCCTCTGTTGCTGAATAAATATGCTTTATCATGCTGCTTTGCCATCCTCAAGATGTGGCAGAAATGAATAATGCTGCTATGAGTATATATAAAGCTTTTTGTGGTAAGAAAGCTTTCCAACTACTTTAGGTAAATGCTAAGGATAGTGACTGAAGAATTCTACATTGTGACCTTGTTCATCCAGTAAGAAATGTCATATTCTATTCAGAGAGCCATATCCATTTTGCCATTTGTGAGTGAGACTTCTTGTTTTTCACACCTATGCAGGCATTTGTTCTCAATGTTCTAGAGAGTTGTGTAGTAGTTCCTTATTGTTATTTTAATATGCAATAGACAAAGTATGTCTCTTTAATTTATTAAACTCTACCTTTAATCTTTATTGTGTCATTTTACTTCAGCTACTCAGAAGCATTTACTTGTTTTTTTTTCTCTTATATCATTTGTTCTACATGTAATGCATGATATACTTTTGCATGTACTCTATACATCACAGTGCATTGCTCTTACATTTTATTTCAAAAGAGGTAAATAATAAAAAAGTATCTTATGTGCACAAAATTTCCAGGACTTTTATTTCATTTGTGTATGCTCAATTGTCTATGAAGGCTTTCCTTTAGCCTGAAGAAGGTTCTTTGATTCCAGTGTGTGTGTGTGTGTGTGTGTGTGTGTGTGTGTGTGTGTGTTTGTGTGTTGTGTACATGTAAGTGTGCATCCAAATGGAACCAAATCAAAGACCCAGATATTAATCCACAGACATACAAACACCAGATTTTTGATAAAAAAAAAGTATATAATGAAAAAAGAAGGAATATTCAACAATTGGTGCTGGCGTAACTGGTTATCAACATGTAGAAGAATGAAAATAGATCCATATCTGTCACCATGCACAAAACTCAAGTAAAAATGGATCAAAGACCTCAACAGAAAGCCAGCCACACTGAACCTTATAGAAGAGAACGTGGGTGCTGGGATTAAAGGCGTGTGCCACCATCGCCCGGCCATAAATAAAGGACAGTGAGCTTATAATTCGCGATCCTAGAGAAGCTAAATAAGAAGGTGAATCCAAAGACAAACATATAGGCATCCTCCGGAATATTAACCTTCATCAGGCGATGAAAGGAGACAGAGACCCACATTGGAGCACCGGACAGAAATCTCAAGGTCCAAATCAGGAGCAGAAGGAGGGGGAGCATGAGCAAGGAACTCAGGACCGCGAGGGGTACACCCACACACTGAGACAATGAGGATGTTCTTTCTGGAATTCACCAAGGCCATCTGGCCTGGGTCTGAAAAAGCATGGGATAAAACCGGACTTGCTGAACATAGTGGACAATGAGGACTACTGAGCACTCAAGAACAAAGGCAATGGGTTTTTGATCCTACTGCACGTACTGGCTTTGTGGGAGCCTAGGCAGTTTGGATGCTCAACTTACTAAACCTGGATGGAGGTGGGCGGTCCTTGGACTTCCCACAGGTCAGGGAACCCTGATTGCTCTTCAAGCTGATGAGGGAGAGGGACTTGATTGGGGGAGGGGGAGGGAAATGGGAGGCGATGGCGGGGAGGAGGCAGAAACCCTTAATAAATAAATAAATTAAAAAAAAAAAGAAGAGAAAGTGGGAAGTACACTCAAACTCATTGGCAAAGGAAACCACTTCCTAAATACAACAATTAACAAATGGGACCTTCTGAAGCTGAAAATCTTCTGTAAACCAAAGGACACAGTCAACAAGACAAAAAGACAGCCTACAGAATGAGAAAAGATCTTCACTAACTCCATATCAGACAGAGGTCTGAACTCCAAAATATACAAAGAACTCAGGAAATTGGTCATAAAAAGAGCAAATAATCCAATAAAAAATGGCATACAGACCTAAACAGAGAACCCTCCACAGAGGAATCTAAAATGGCTGAAAGGCACTTAAGGAAATGTTCAACATCTTTAGACATCAGAAAAATGCAAATTAAAACAACTCTGAGATTTCATCTTACACCTGTAAGAATGGCCAAGATCAAAAACACTGATGAAAACTTATGCTGGAGAGGTTGTGGGGTAAAGGGAATACTTCTGTATTGCTGGTGGAAGTGCAAACTGGTATAGTACCTTTGAATATCAGTATGGTGGTTTCTTAGAAAATATTGTTTTTTATAACCAGAACCTGAAAAAAAACTAAATGCCCCTTGACCAAAGAATGGATAAGGAAAGTGTGGCACATTTACACAGTAGAATACTTATTACACACAAGAAACAAAATAATGACATCTTGAGATTTTCAGGCAAATGGATGGATCTAGAAAGCATCATACTGAGTGAGGTAACTCAGAGCCAGAAAGACAAACATCATATGTACTTACTTATAAATGGCTTTTAGACATAAAGAAAAGAAAACCAGCCTACAATTGACAATCCCAGAGAACCTAGATAATAATGAGAACAGTAAGAGAGACATACATGGATCTAATATACATGGGAAGTAAAAAAGTACAAGATCTCCTGAGTAAATTGGAAACATGGTGACCATGAGAGAGGATTGAAGGGGGGCTAGGAAGGGAAGAGAAAAGAGAAAAATGTATAGCTCAATAAAATTTTTAAAAAGAATGAATGAATGAAAGGAGAAAAAAAACCAAAAAGCAGCAACTCTTTTTTTCCAGAAAATATTCTCTCCAACTGCTTTTCTCTAATCTAAGGTGTCCAGACTTTGGTTTCTCTGTGTCACATTAGTTAAGAAATTCTTTTTTTTTTTTCATTAAACAACCTGATTCCAACTTATAGCATGTAGGTCATGAGAGCATATGTACTTTTTCTTTATTTCCCCCCACACTTAATAAGGACACTGCAATATGATATTGTCATCTACAAAGATCACATACAAGAATCTCATAATTGAGTTAAAGCATTTAAATACTCATAATGCTTTAAGGAAGTTTATGGGTTTTCTTTTTGTATTGTATAGCATTCATAGTTAATCCTGGCCACATGCAGCCTGAGACTATAAGTTGTTTACCCTTGGTTTAATCAGTTTTGCATGTCGTCTATTATATAAACTGTACTTTAAGATGTCATATTCAGAGGAAATCACTAACTGTCCTCTATGACAGATAACAGATTAGAGGTCAATTTACTCTCCTTGTTCCTGACAATCCTTGAAGTCACCATGAATTCCTCTGTGTCCACATGCAAGACTTCTTGAGTATTGGCATTCCCTTGTTGAACAATGGTGAAGGCCATGATGCCCTCACCCAAGTATGTAGCTATCCTCCCATACAACTGTATGTAATTCTGACTTAATTGCATGTGGCATTATGAAGGGGGCTAAAAGTAAACAGTCACAGAAAGAGTAGGGAGGGGCCATCATCTGTGTGGTTTAGGGAAATCATCATTCATGTTGGATACAGACCTCATGTGTGGCTGCTTTAAGGCCACTAATGCTCCTCTTTGTAACTCCTCACCCATTGCCTTGTAAGTAAGTCTCAAAAAACCATTGGCTCCACAGAGTGAACACTGATAGAATTGTACCACCACTTTATCATTAGAACCTTAGGAAGAGGTATAGAAAATACTTTGCCCTTCCTAGAGAAGAAACTTTAACAACACTCTTTCTGAAGAAATATCTGTTGTCTTGCTAAAGTTGTAAAGTTTTTCACCTAAACATATCTTGGGAGATATAAGAACCCACCTGAATTAAATATTAAATTAAATATTTTAAAATATAATATATATTCGTTGATTTAAATATTTAAATTTAGGACAAAGCCAAGACTAGATAATCAATTTTAGTATTTCTTATCAGCACCAGTTTTATGTACTTTATGCATTTATGAAGTACTGGTATAGCCATCTCTGTAGATATAAACAAAGCAAACTTTCCTCAAACCTCACAAATGCAACAACAGCCAGTATACATAACAGATTATTTTTAAATACAATTAAGAATTGTGCTTGCTGAATGCTACTCATATTTTGGGGAAAATATAGATTCTCTTAAGAAATTAGAGCAAATGCACCAAAGACATTTATCTTTGGAAGATAAGAGATTGTTTCAGAGGAAGAGAAAATAAACATTTAAAGCACAAAAGCAAGAGACTAGCAGATGTTGTTTACCATTTCTGATGGCTCCAAGGGAGAATTGTCACGGGCTAGTCATAAGATGTCAATGAATGTGGAATTGTGAGGGGGAAATATTAGTCATAAGTGGTATTCTCACTAAAGAACCTACCAAAATACTGTAGAAGAGGAGCTACATTGATTAGACATTGTCTGGAGAGAACTGGAGTGTGAGGAATTCAATTAGATACTGAAAATGGACCCATACAGAAGGCAGAAATGTCTGTGGACTTAGTAGAATTTTTTAAAAATTTATTTATTAAAAATTTCCACCTCCTCCCACTCCCTTCCCTTCTTCCCACTCCCCGTCCCCTTCCCTCTCCAGTCTTAAGAGAAGTCAGGGTGCCTTGCCCTGTGGGAAGTCCAAGGCCCTCCTGACTCCATCCAGGTCTAGGAAGGTGAGCATCCAAACAGACTAGGATCCCAAAAAGCGAGTACATGCAGTAGAATCATGTAGACTTATTAATAAAATTTTATTTTACAAAGAAGTACACAAACCTACAAACTGTTGGTGTTCAACTTGATCAGATTGCCCCATACTGGAGACAATGGCAGACCTTCAACCCATCAGTTAGGAAAATGAAATAAAGTAAGGATTTTACTTGGGAGTCTTAGATGTGCTTCCTGCCACATAACAGAGAGTTAACCAATTTATTCAATAATAATTCTGGGTCTCTGGCTACAGCATATTCTATACATTACCCCATCCCTTTTGGTCAAATGTTTAGTAAGCCAAATTGTTTGTAACTGTTCGTCTGTTTGAACTTTTCAGCCTTTACATGTTCAGGCTGGCATGGGCATCATAGACAAAGAGAATAGAGGGAGCCATTGGCATTTTATTGGAGCCTGGATGAGCCAGTTATCTTTATATGGCATGGTGATTTGCTTATTTGATGAAGGCAGACCATTGTTTCCTACTGTGTTACTACTACAATTGTGGCTTTAGGCCATGTTGTACATTTGGACTTATTTATCCCCCTGAAATGTGTGTTCCAATGTGACTAACCACTCACTGTGAATGTAGATAAATTATATAGTATATGGCCTTTATCAAAAACAGCTGGCCATGTCCTATGTCAGGGGAAGTATTTCTTTCTCAACTCAGGAATGATTACATGTTCTGAAGGCCATGTTTTTGATTCTATTGGCCCTGAACATCTCCACCAAATGCCACCATGAGATGAGCTAATATTTGTTTAGAATATCCATCCCTACTAAAAGTATCACTTTCCCTCCTTTCAGCAATTTGCTCCAAACTGCAGTATAAAATGTCTCATTATTGATGTGGCATTATCAAGTTCCATCATGATTGACCTGATGTCACACTGTTTTGTAACAAAACTGGTTGCTGTCAATCAAAGGCACTTACAAAAATCCGTTATAAACACAGAGAACAATTTGTGCCGGCAAAGAACCATCTGGTGCACTCCCTGCTTTGAGAGATGAGACTTGTGGTTATTTAAAAATCATTAAAGTTTAAATGTGAAGTTTTGGTGTGTTAAAGTCTTTGCTTAATCTTTGAAATGTTCAATATTGTGATAACTTTCTGAGAGTGGTAAGAAAGCTTAGGACTTCTTGCAAAACTTTTAATTAATTTTTATGACCCATGCTAGTTAAAAAGCCTACCAGATGACACTTCTTTGTAAAGGATAAAGCATTTCTCAATGTAAAAAAGAAATGAGGGTCTGCAGGAGACACAAAGAGAGGTTGAAAATAGACGAGAAGAAAGAAGGAGTGAGATATCTGTCCTGGTCAGGTTTTGTCAGCTTGACACAAATTAGTCACCCGCAAAGAGGATTTCACAATTAAGATATTGTTCCATTGGACTGGCCTGTGGGCATGTCTGCAGGGCATTTAAATTTTTTTTATTAGTATAGAAGAATCTAACCTACTGTGGGCTGTGCCATCCCTAAGCAGGTGAGCCTGAACTATATAGAAAAGCAGCTGAGTATGTCAGAGGAAGCAAACCAGTAAGTAGCATTCCTTAATGTTCTCTGCTTTGGTGTTTTCCTCTAGGTTCCTGCCTTGAGTTCTTGTCCTGACTTCCCCCAGTGATGAAGGAAATTCTTTTCTACCCCAATTGGTTTTGGGCACCATTTTATCACAACAGTAGAGAAGCAAACTAGGACAACATGCTTGGACTTGTCTACTGAAAAGGAGAAAAACAAACGGAAAAGTAAGATTGCCTTCTTTCACCTTCTTACATGCATGCTGATGTTCCTCAGTGACCCAGCAATATTCTCGACTCTGAGACGATACTGTGGTCCACAAATCTTGCCAGTACATTCTCCTTTCTTCTACTTCTGTTTCTGTCAATTTGCTTAGAAGTTATGATCACATGTTTGCTTGTATTCTTTGAAATCAGTTTCCTAAGATTGTGAAGAAAAAGCAAAGAGAGCAAAGAGCAAGGTTTAGGATGAATACATACAAGGGAGAATGGCCTCCCGAATCTCCCTGCAGCAGGCAGGAAGCGGTCTATGACTGTAAGCATGACACGGCCTGGGGACAACCTCTATTTGAAAAACAACTTGGAAAGTTTCTTTCTATCTTTGGGTACTTTGTACTCCTACCTGGTTCATCCACAAAAATCTATTCTATTTTCCTTTCCCAGGGAGAACAATGCCTCCCTTCAGACTTCTCCTCTTTAGCTGACTTTTCTGCATCTGTGGATTATAGTGT
>NC_022012.1:57952350-57955289 GCF_000317375.1 Microtus ochrogaster
TTTGTGCTCTCTTCTGGGACACTCTACCCCGGGATAGCACACACTCCCCGTCCAGATGGGATTCCTCAGCAACTCAGTGTGATTATTCTTTACCTTAAAGCTAACACCCACTTTTAAGAGTACATACTATGTTTGTCTTTCTGGGTCTGGGTTGCTTTACTTAGAATTTTTTTTAATTTTATCCACTTGCCTGCAAACTTCATGATATCAGTGCTTTTAACAGCTGACTAACACTCCATTGTGTAAATGTACCACAATTTATTTATCCATTCTTCAGATGAGGGACAATCTAGGTTATTTCTAGTTTCTGGATATTATGAGAAATAAAGCCACCGTGTAAATAGTTGAGCAATTGTTCTTGTTGTATGATAGAGCATCTTTCGGGTACATGCCCAAGAGTGGTATAGCTGCGTCTTGAGGTAGATTGATTTCTAGTTTGAGGAACCGTCATATTGATGTCCATGTAACTGTAGGCAGTTTCACTCCCACCAGCAATGGAGGAGTGTTCTCCTTGTTCCATATCCATGCCAACATAAGATGACATTTTATCCACTCTGATAAGTATAAGATAGAATTTCAGAGTAGTTTGATTTTCCTTGATGGGTATTGATGTTGAGCATTCCTTGAAGTGTTTTTCTGCCATTTGAGTCTCTTCTGTTTTGAATTCTCCTTTTAGATCTGTATAACATTTTTAACTGGATTGTTTGGCTTGTTGATGTCTAGTTTCTTGAGTCCTTTGTATATTTTTAATATTAGCTCTCTGTCAGATAGAGAGTTGTTGAAGATCTTTTCTCTAAAAGCTGCTGTTTTGTCTTATTGAAGGTGTTCTCTGATTTACAGAAGTTATTCAATTCATGAGGTTTTATTTATTAATTTTTGATCTTAGTACCTGAGCTATGTTGTGTTTAGGGAATTGTCTCCAGTGCTGATGCGGTCAAGGTTATTCCCCACTTTCTCGTCTACTAGATTTAATGTCTGGTTTTCTGTTGAGTTCTTTGTTCCACTGGGACTTGAGTATTGAGCAGGGTGATACATATGGATTTATTTGTGTTCTTCTACGTGCTGACATCCAGTTAGATTACAACCATTTGTTAAAGATGCTCTTTTTAATTGTGTATCTCTGACCTCTTTATCAAAAATTAGATGTCCATAGGTGTGTGAATTAATTTCTAAGTTTTCAATTCAATTACATTGATAAATGTATCTGTTTTGTTACAATAACATGTGGTTTTAATCACTATAGCTTTGTAGTATAGCTTGAAATTAGGAATGGTGATACCTCTGGGAGTTATTTTATTGTTCAGGTTGTTTTAGCTAGCTTGGTTTTTTCATATGAAATTGGGTGTTGTAAAAATTGGAATAAATTGTCAAAGTATTCTTATTTGCAGATGATATGCAACCCCCAAAATTCTACCAGGAAACTTCTACAGCTGATAAAAAACTTTCAGCAATGTGGTCTTAATCTGAATACAAGATTTACTAAAAATCAAACAAAAACCCCTCATAATTCTTCCTATATACAAATGACAATAAATAAATAGATAGATAAATAAATAAAACTGAGAAAGAAACCCAGTGAACAACACCATTCACAATGACCACAAATAATATAAACCATTTCGGTCTAACCCTTACCAAGCAAGTGAAATACTTAAATGACAAAAACTACAAGTCTCTGAAGGAAGAAATTGAAGGAGATATCTGGAGGTAAAAGATCTTATGGATTGGTAGAATTAATATAGTAAAAAATGACCATTCTACCAGAATCAGTCTATAGATATTCAAATGAATTCCCATCAAAATTCCAACACAATTCTTTACTGATCTTGATAAGTCTAGTTGTCATCTAAGCAATGTGTGCTTTCATTTGATAGGACATGAAGTGAAACAAGTGAAAAGCTTATCTGTATACAATGATTTTCTTGCACTTCAAAATAATGCAACTTCATTATGGGTGACTATAGGAAGATATTAAAGTTAAAGTCTCTAAACCCTGTCTCTTTTCAAACTGTTGTTTCAAGCATTTTCTTTAAAATTTAAATTATACTCAATGTCGTTTTTTACACCTGGCTCACTTTCACATGCTTGAAATTATTATGAAACAGCACAAAAGTAGTCATCATTCTTCCTCAGCTGAGAATCCTAGGAACTTCAATAATAACTGGTCAGTGAAGGAATGCCCACTGATACAATAATGGCATAAATGCCATGGGAGTAACCAACCACTTTTTGATTAGCTTTAAGGTTCATTCCAAAAAAAATGAAAACCATGCCTGTCACCATTAATCAGATAACAAACCTATACCTAGAAAGTAAATCAAGAATAAAAGAAAGTGCTACTTTTATTGTGCTAGGTAAACAGCATATTAACCCAACTTTTAATAATTTATTATACCCACGCATTTATGCACCTATCAACCCTCATCAAAGAAACTTCTGTTTGTGATAAATGATAATCAGTACAGAGACTCTTAACTGACCAGATGCAAAAATAAACGAATACAGAATGCCCATCTCTAAACATACATAAGAACATGTATACCCTGCCTCCTCTTCAGAAGGCTCTGGGATCATTGTGGAAGAGGGAGAAGAAACAATGTGAGAGCCAGATGCAGTAGACAAGTATAAGAAAATCATAATTTTGGGTATAGCAAGGCAACTGCACACATGAATTCACAGCTGTGTGCCATCATGCATAAGACCTGTATGAGCTTACACCACACCGAATCCCATGATAGTGAAGGAAGTTGGGAATGAAGTTCCATCCTTATTTTATTTTATTGATTGATTGTTTTCATTAAGGTACACATTTTTCTCTGCTCTATTCCCTTCCTCCCCCCTTCCCTTCAACCCTCTTCCATCTTTTTTTTTTTTTGATTTTGTTTTGTTTTTTTTAAAGATTTTTTTTTATTGAGAAAAAAAGATTTCCGCCTCCTCCC
>NC_022012.1:57957625-57958162 GCF_000317375.1 Microtus ochrogaster
TTTATTTAATCAACCAATGACCTTCCTCCATCAGTTGCAGGGTTGGTAAAGATCTTCTCGCAGTCAGTAGGTTGCCTTTTTGTCTTAGTGAGAGTGTCCTTTGCTTTACAGAAGCTTCTCAGTTTCAGGAGGTCCCACTTATTCAATGTTGCCCTTAATGTCTGTGATGCTGGGGTTATACCTAGGAAGCGATCTCCTGTGCCCATTTGTTGTAGGATACTTCCCACTTTCTCTTCTATCAGGTTCAGTGTGTTCAGACTGATATTGAGGTCTTTAATCCATTTGAACTTCTTGAGTTTTGTGCATGGTGATAGATATGGATCTATTTTCATTCTTCTACATGTTGACATCCAGTTGTGCCAGCACCATTTGTTACAGATGCTTTCTTTTTTCCATTGTATACTTTTAGCTCCTTTATCGAAAATCAGGTGTTTATAGGTTTGTGGGTTAAGATCCGGGTCTTCTATACGATTCTATTGGTTGACTTCTCTGTTTTTATGCCAGTACCACACTGTTTTCATTACTGTAGCTCTGTAA
>NC_022012.1:57962786-57968374 GCF_000317375.1 Microtus ochrogaster
CCTTCCCATCTCTTCCTTCAAATGGAGCCAGGAGAGGCCTGGTGTCTTGGTCCATTCTTTGCTGTGACTGACTCTCCGGTTGTAACTCTTCAGTGTAGAAGCAGAAACCTTCCAGTTCAGATGGAACTTCTCAGCACAGAAACATAGATGCCTGGTAGTCCAATGACCCTCGGACAAAAGGGAGAACTTGGGGGGTAGGGCGGGGACGAGTAGAACACAGGACACCCTGCTGCAAAAGCTGAAGGTGCGCGTGCTCCCTTTGGGGGGGGTCTTTGAGGCCTGCTGGTAGGCAGGCACTCACCTCTCTGGGTGGATAGCCTTAGTGTAGGAGCAGAAAACTGTTCCTGAGCAAAGGACCTAGCAGAAAATGCAGGCTTGTAGCGGCGAGGGGGGTCATGTGTAACAAAGACAGCCCTGCAGAAGGAGCTGGGGGAGGGGGGGCCTGTGCTCTCTTCCGGGACAGTCTGCCCCTGGAAAGCACACACTCACCCGTCCAGATGGAACTCCTCAGTACCTAAACAGGGCCGCCTGGTAGCCCGATGATCCAGGGACAAAAGGAAAAAAAATTAAAGATTTTTTTAAAATCTGATTTTCTTAGTAATATTTGAATTATTTCTTTGTTCAAGTGTGCTCCTTGGTCAGATTAGGTCTTATTTTTGCCCTTAAGGGAAGCAATTATTATGGAAGCTAAAATGATAAACCACAGAGTTCTGAATAGTTTGCATACTCAAATACCCTTTCTTTTATGGTTTAGACTTAAACTGTCCTCCAAAGGTCATGTTCTCAAGGTTAAAGACTATGAGAAGTGACATTGTCCTTCTTCTTATACCAATAATGACTTTCAGAAAGTGATTAGGTCATGAAGATTCTAAATTCTTTTTTTAAAGCACAAAATCAGAGAGGAATGAACAAATTCCATAAACAATTACTATGATTAGATGGCATCTCTGGGGGTGTCTGAGAATTAATTTGGGGTGTAATATTCTCATATTCACATTTCAAGTAGGAAGAAATGGTTTCTAAAGGTAACACGATAGCCTAGTACATACTAAGGGCTCAGATTGTTCTCTGAATGAATTTTGTTTGGTGTTGATTGTAGGATCAAATTCAATCAAAGAGAAACTGGCATATGCCTTTGTTGTATTAGATCAAATAAGCAAATGTCACAAATTCTGCCAGCTAAACACTTTGAATCCAGTGTTTTTTATTTGGTTCTTGGTAAACTTTATAGGTGGAAAAAGAATAGTCAGGACAAGGAGCAAAATGAGAAAAATGAGCTTTGCATTTAAGGTGTCCTTAATTTGAGCTATACAATAATTCTAATAAGAGATACCAGTATAAATTATGTCAGATTGGAATCAAATATAATATGTCATGGGGTGGGGAAGAAGAAAGACAAGCTAGGATGGCAAAGGGGCTCTGCTAATAGAGGTAATAGCTCAATCATCAAGTAAACAAAAGTCAGGCCGTTTCATATTCAGCAATCTTTATATTTAGCAAATAAAGGGGATATAAATTATGCTTACCATGTTTAACAGGAATATTGCTGATTTGTTACATTATTTACATTAAAAGCAATGCCAGCAATAAACTTTCTTGGCCCCAGGGAATTTTTCAGACATTGAGGGAGCTGATAATAGATCTGATTCCACAGAAGCTCTTGCCCTTGGGATTGAAAATGCTCTTATTACATACCTAATCACATTCCTGTAAAAGCCAGTAAATAAAGAGAGAACAGGAGATCTAAACCATTGTCTGATCCACCAATTTTACACATTTTTCTTATCTTTTAAGTGCTGCCATAGACAAGATAGATAGTGTTTGTGATTGAAAATTGGATTTGTCTTTGATTTACCTCTTTTTTAGATTGTAATGGATCAGGATGGCTGGATATATATACTTACATATACTTACATATATACTTACATATACTACATATATACTTAAATATAGTTATAAACATATAAGTCTATATGCTTATAAACACATACATATGTATACACACACATATATATTTCACATTTACTCATTCAGTACATTAACTTATAGGAAAGATACTATAAGCACTGATAAGTGCAATGGAAGTCGAAATGTAAGCAGACATTTTTAATAAAAACAACAAAAAAACACGATTATCCGGGGAAATTGAAAATGAAAATCCTCAAAGGATTGATGATACTGACATTTGTGTACCTTTGAGTTTACTCCAAATCAGTTAATAAAATTGAGCAGTGAATGGAAGTCAAAAACAAATACTGAGAAACTAAAATTTCAACTGACTTCAATTATTTCCTGTTGTATCCTCATCTCTGTGTCTATCTATCATCTATCTATCTATCTATCTATTTATCTATCTATCTATCATCTATCATTTCTCTCTCTTTTTCTTGCCAAATAGCAGGCAAAAAATGTCATCTACACTGAGCATGCAAAGCTAGAAAGTAGAACTGAAATTGCTAGCAATAGTTAAATCAGTCCTCAACCTTCAGCTGGCAACTACAACCACAACAGAAAAAAGTAAGATAATTATACCACTTTTCTTGCGCATATACTGTTATATCTGCTGTCAAAGAAAAAGAATATTGCCATCACCCCCTTTGCTTAGAGATTAACCTAACTGGGATAATGAAGAAAGAGCACACACACAAACACATATACAGAAAAGTTGGAATCAGGTGGGCCATACACTCTAAAGCAGAATCCCGGAAACTTAGTCAATTTATTACATACACTGAATAAAATAAGTGGATTTATTGTATTCAACTGAAAAAAGATGCGTGTTTAGTTGATGTTGATCTCTATAGGGTTTAAGTAGTCTTAGGCTAAGTATCCAGGAAAAGGAAGCTGTATTTGATAATTTCTGTGCATGTTGTCAATATCTGTGCAGGAACCAAGAGAAAAGTTTGCCATTTCCATGACTCTGAGCCCCTGGAGGTTTTGACATACCTGTGTTCATGTCAACAGTAAACATTTATTCAGGATCTCCTCCACTCCAAACCAATTCTGGTGTTCCAAGTTTGTGACAACAGACAGCAAATAGTTAATATGAAATACAAAGAAAAATAAAACCAATGGTTATTGAGAATTGAGAAAAAGCAACATAGAACTGGAAGGAATCAAATTTAACAACAGAACTGTAACTTGGAAGTTAGGGTGAGGCCCAACAAGAGAAAGCACTAAAGTAATTAAGATTGTTATGCTTACAAAGATTATATCCTGCTCACAGCAGAGAAGAAAACAGGTGACAAAAATTGATCTCCAACCTATAAAAATTAAAGACATGAATGATACAAGGGATGGGCTTAGATGAACAGAATTTTATAAGCTAGGAGAGCAAGTACAAGGATTTTCCTAGTTGACATATAGTAAAACGAATTTTATTATAAATGGACAATTAATATAATAAAGTGCTTCTAGAATAATCAAGAAGAATCTCACAAATAAATGCTATAAGTTGTGGGGGTGGGGGTGTTGGGTTATTGGATGCAATTACAAATACAAGATAACATCTGAGGGCTAAAATAATCCTAAAACCATTTTTGAAAAGAATGGATTTTAGGAGGCTCCTAAAACAGAGATTGGTTAACATATATGTTAGTGTTAAAAGGAATGTTGTGATTAAATTGTAAAGGTTGGGAACCTAGAGAGAGGTAAATAAGACAGCACGTAGGTGGGTATGAGACAGCCGAACTCACTAAACAAGGACGGGGCTCTGGGAAAGATAGTAAAGTCAGTCTTCACTGGCTCTGTCTTGTTCTCACATCCTCACTCCATCCCCTGGCTGCTTATAGACTACACGTAAGGCTTCATTTCCCTTTCAGACACTGAACAGAAGCATACAGCCATATGTCATATAAAGACAAGAACAGATATTCTAAAGTGAATGGGGAAAAGAGCACAGGCATCAACTCTGCACAAAGAACTAGAGACAGCTTAAGAATGCTGAGAGAAGGAGAAATAATCTTATCCATGGAAGAGCACGCCAATTGCTTACCCAATACCAAATGGTCAGCTCTGAAAACACACATACCCATAACATATACTGCTGAGCGGGTTGTGTATATGTATGCATGCATATACATACGTGTATGTAAAAATAAGTAATGATCAAAGACGTCATGACTTTGAAAGAAGCAAAAAGGTTATATTAGAGGGTCGAGAGGGAGAAAAGGGAAGGGCAGGAAATTATATAATTATATTATAATCTAAAAAGTCAAAAGAAAAATTTAAAAGGATAAATAATGTTTATTTCACAACCAAACATGTAAAGTCCGTCCAGAGGGCAGCACATCTACCAGATGACTTGTCAGCCTGAGTATGTATGTATATATAAATAAGAGTGGTGTGTGGCATGCCTGTGTTTTCATGGAAATGAAGGGTTGTATTTACCACTTACAGCACTGATTCCAACTTCCCTGTTAATGGCTGGGTTACTCAGGAGTCTTTCCTCCACCCTCTTTTGACTGAGAGTAACTGGAATCTGTTTGCCTATGCCTGGGGTACACCATGATTTCCACAGAGAGTACAGAATTTCTGAAGTAGCTGGAAGGAGGGCTAGATCTCATGGAACAGCAGTTGTAGCTTTTCTCTCAATGGTATTTGAAGCGAGAGTTTCCTCGGAGTGATTAGAACATGTACAGCAGATAGAAAAATGGGTGCTTGTAGGACAGTCCTATGTCCCAAGCAGTTAAGCACAGGGGAAGGCAACTATGTACAGTCACACAGAGATCTGAATTGCCTTTTTTCGGATTTTCTTTTACATGAGAGCAATCATTATAGCTTCCAATAAAGGCTTAAGAAAGCTCCACACAAAGCTAGCATCCCCAAACAAGTTTTACAGTGGTTACAGCATGTAACAATGCTACAGTGCCCAGTCCCTGTGCCAAAGTCCAAAGGATAGTTGAATCTACCTGACCTACCGCTTTCACCTTTGTGACCCACAACAAAGTCAAATCCCCACATTTGTATTTTCTTGGAGCTGTCACATTGTTGAGTTCATGTATCCAATAATTTTCTTGTGAATATCATGGCTTCCTTTATAAAATAGAAGCAGTAAATACAAATTTGAATTTGTCTTCATTGAAATATATACTATATTTAAAATAGTATCAGTAATCAAATACTTTCTTGAAAGGAGAAAGCACCCGAAGAAGTTTTCATTGATGTTTTCAAATTATATTATGTTTTTAACATACATTGTTACATCTCATTGATTTGTGAACTATTAAACTAATGCTCTTCATATGATGTAACAAAGAAATTTAAGGTTAGTGTTGTCATAAAGCAGTGATAGTAACTCCTCTGGAGTCTGAAGCAGGAGGATTCCTTGTGTCTTATTTAAAACCAGGCTGTGAAACATAGTGAAGTCTTCAACTCCTAAAATAACTATAAAATGAGATCAAAATAAGTGACTACACATAGAGATTAAATACTAGAGAAACTTCAACACACCTCTCTCTCCAAGGGACAGGTCAATCAGACAGAAACCTAATAGAGAATTAAGAGAATTATTGGAGGTAATGAAGCAAATGGACTTAACAGACATCTATAGAACATTCCACCCAAATAGGAAAGAATATACCTTCTTC
>NC_022012.1:57971994-58011051 GCF_000317375.1 Microtus ochrogaster
GGGGAGGGAAATGGGAGGCAGTGGTGGGGAGGAGGCAGAAATCCTTAATAAATAAATAAATTTAAAAATAAATAATTAAATAAATACTACAGAATATTGGAGAAAATACATAAAGTGAAAGATACAGATAAAAAATTTACAAGATTTTTAAGGCCTGCTCTGTTTAATCCTACCCCCACCCATGTGTGCACATGAATGCACTTAATCTTCCCTCTTTCCTTTCACGAGTTTCTTTCAGTCCATTAAGCATTATTTTAAAATGTTTCCCTAGATTCCTTTCCTACTCACTGCATTTTTTATCTCTTGCTCATAAGATAAAACTTATTTATAACTTACCTTCTTTGGATACCGTTCCTAATGTCGAAAAATGAGGAAAACACTTTTAGCAGTTATTTTTATAAGATGTATATTTAATGGGTCCATGAACTTATTTCAATGACTTTAAAGAAAAAAAGTGTTTTCTACTTCTTTAAATATTTCTTTTAAATATTAAGCTTACTGTTATGAGGATGTAGCACCTCCTTGACAGTTTTTGGTACTGTTGAGAAAAAAATTAAATAAACAGACTCAGAGGGAAGCTTGAAGACAATTTGTTAGTGGTCAGAAGGATCCAAAGGGCAGCAAGCTGGAAATCTCACTATTTGCAGGGGGGGGGGGGACAAAGGAGACAGTCACAGCATCAGTGAGAGATACTTGTGAACTCATGAATCTTGCTGGACAAGGTGGATGAATAAGGAATGGGAAATAGCTATGTGCATGAAGTGAGCGTAGGGAAATGGGAAAGAGTCTTGTACCCAGGCTTTATTTTGAAGAGGGAACAAAATCCCTCTCCTCCTTGGTTATAATGTATGTTCTGTATACAAAAGCATCACTTCACCATTTTAGGTTAAGTACAAATACCTTTTTGTTTTGTTTTGTTTTTTTGTTTTTGTTTTTTTTTTTTTTTTCCTTGACAGGGTTTTTTTGCATCGCTTTGGTATCTGCTTTGGAACTAGCTCTTGTAGAGCAGACTGGCCTTAAGCTCACAGAGATCAGCTTGCCTCCACCTCCCTAGTGCTGGGATTAAAAGCATGTCCCACCACCACCCGGCTAAGTACAAATACCTTAGTATCATTTAGTTTAATCTTGCAGTCAGCTCTCTGTGTCCTAGAACTCATGATGTGATTAAGATTGGAAAGACTGAGAGAAAAACATGTGTTTCTGATAGTTTCCCTTTTGGTTTTGCCAGTTCTGGATCAGAAAGGAAGAACTAACTGTATTTACTGTAATTAACTCTGGGAAAGCTTAAGGTCCCTGGCAATCTTTGATCTTGCCTTTGGCTTTAAGGAGCCTGTAGGTCTTTGTCACTTACTGAGAGGTCAGTGCTAGATCATTTTAAAATTAACAACAAACAAGTACATGAAAACAACTTGTAAGCAGTTGGGGAGATTTTCCATTACAGTTGTCTAAAATCTGACCCTTGATTTTTTTTTTAAAGTAAAATCCTATTTGCCAGGTATTTTTATTCACCAATTCCATTTGCCTCTGAAGAAGCAGCCATACTGATATTCATGTGTCTCAAACCATGTCTGGAAAAAATGGCTGTATAGAATAACCTTTATATTCCCTACATTTTTTTCCTACAATTTCTTATCAATACCTTAATTATTTAGTGTTCATATAGTGCCATTTATTCTTGAAGTGTCAAGATGGATCCACAGGTAAAGGTGCCTGTTCCAAAGAGCAGTGATCTGAGTTAAGTCCCTTTAACCTACGTGGTAGAATAAACCCACTTTCAAGTTGTTCTTTGGCCTCCACACATGTGGCATGACGAGTGAATATGCGTACATGCACACACAGACATGTCCTAAATGTAATAAAGATTAAAAAAAATCGGCGGTAACATGCATTGGTTTGTGTCAGTGTTGTCTTTATTAGCAATCATATCCAAACAATACTGTATCAGTTCCTCTAGGTTTGTGTTTTCTGTGGGACAGGAACTCATGGCATTTTTTCTTCCTCTGTGTTTCTATGGTCCTCCATAATTCAGTTCCTTTAGAATAAAGGATTAGGAGTTGTGTATCAAAACTTTTAGAATCATTGAACTGTGATGAAAAATATAAAGTCCGTGGTAGAAATGCTAGACCTACCTACATTGAAATCATGCATTATGTTTGCATGTGCATTTGATTCCACTATACAACTTTCATGTCTTACTGAAAAGTTTATTAGCTTACTCGTCTTGATATATGGTAAAGATTCTCATAAGTATGTGTGCTACATATGAGAAGGAAGAAGTCCACAAGAGTAATAGATAAATGTTAGAAAGCATACAATTTGTCAGTGCTACATGGTCCTTGAAGCTGTTTCACCAGAACATATCTATAGCCTGCTGCTTAACTATGACCCAGAGAAAGTAAAAGAGACATAGGAAACCCAACACTCATAGCACATAGAGAGCGCTAACCTCTACTGAGGTGAAAACTCAAATATTGTTTGAGTTATAAAATCACTTTATTGTTGCTAAGGCAAATTCAATTCTGTGTATGTCTTTCCTATATAATATTTAATAAATTGGCCATGTAGTTAATAATAAAACATGAAGCTAATAAAATGATGTGTGCTAGGAAGTAAGTCACAAACTTTTTTTATGAGAAGTATTCTTAAAAGGAAGCAAAATGAATAAAAATGATTCTAGAAGGCAGAATAAGAACTGTGATTTATTAATGCAAGATTTTAATATGCATAGCTTTTATAAATGATCTCAAGCAGAAACTGAGGCTTATGGTTTATGTTTACTTCTCATTCTGCAGGAAGGACTATCTAGATTTTGGATTTGTCTTCACAAAGGATCGTTCTTTTCTCTGTCTCCCATGCACATAATTTAGACCTCCATGCGGTATGACAGTGCTCTTCTTTGTGGCTTCTCAAATGTGGTGAAGTCAGACACATCACTAACAGTAGCTAACACATGCCCGTCTGGCTCTCTCCATCAACATTCAACCAGCACACCCAGATTTTGTATCAGTTTAGGCTTTTGGTTAACATTCTGCTGAAATTCAAATGGATGAGGAGTTGCCATATTGCTTTGCTTTCAAAACAAACTTGAGCACCCCAGGCACTGTCAGAAACCTCACACCTTCCCAAATGCTGCTTGCTACCTGGTTCCAGTTGCTTCTCTGCTCAGCAGACACTTTGCTCCTATTGCCCCAAGCATCTTTGGGAGACTTGAAGATAAGCACACAATTGGTGTTGGTACTGATACATGCTCACATCAGCCACAGCTGGATCAAATTCTGTTGCTGCTATTGTTTGTTTTAAAGGAACATTTACATTCTCCATCCTTTGAAACTGAATAGAAGTTCTCATACCGAAGGTGCAGGCCATCTATTTCTTTCTCTAGTCTTCTGATCGTGGCTATTCCTTTTGCTCCTCCTTTAGGTAATTTTCCTTTTCCTCCTCTCCATTTACTGCCTATCCTTTCCCAGTTTTTAAATTTTGAGGTTAGAACAAATTTCAATTACCCTATATTTTTCTTTTAGTTTTATTTCATGCATTATATTTTGTTATTTTACTCATTTTTTCCCAACTCCTCCCAGATCCTCCCCTTCTCCCTATCTAGCCAAATTCAATTGCCCTACGTATATATCACTCAAAAGTGGACATTTCACTGACCACTGCTGAAAAGTACATTTTATGACTTTTGATACATCAGGTGAGTTTTTCACCCACCCCCAAAAGCAGGTGCGTAAGGACGCAGTGGATACAGACGAACAAGCCCATCTCCACAGTTTCATTGATGGGACCTGGTCCAACCTTTACCTGTTTGGATACAAAATAAAGAAGCTTAGTTATAGCAAAAATGTTTTAGAACAGTCCTCAAAACAATGGAATAGCTACCTTTTGCAAGACTTTTTCTTCAATGCTTTCTGTGCTGCATCTATAATTTTTCAGACCTTAGAGGAGAAAAATGAAAAAGAAATGTGAGTAGATCAATAGCTATCATTTTGTTTATTCTTTTCCAGTGGTTTTCTATAGTTCACCAGTAGAAAGATGTAACTCATCAAAACAAAACAGAAACCAGAGCAAACAAACAAACAACAAGAAAAAAAACTTGCCATATGTTGAATACTTCATTTCCTGAGACCTGACTTGACAAACTGACCTTATCACAATTTGATTTTATCATACCCATTTAAGGGGTTTGATTATTGCTCACATTATTTTTCTTTTGCTTAACTTTGCTTTGAATTTGTTGGAAGCAACATTTATCAAAACTCAATGACTAATGCAGTGTAGTTGTCCAAAAAGGTGGGGAATAGGTTTATTTTCTCATATCAAGTCTTAAGATTTTGTGTAAATTGAGTCAGAATTTTAGTGTGTCTTTATTACCTGATAATATTCCCCTTGAAATAGAAAACTGTCTTTTTTCTATTTTTCTATTTCTTCTTGCGAGTTTCCATATCTTAAATACTTGCCTGTGTTTATTTTTCATCCATCTGCAACATTTATACTTCCTTTTACCTTTCCAGTCTGACTATTGAAGTAGAGATTTCTTTCCTTCTGCATCTTTTAATAGTGAACGCACATTCTTTGACAATGCTTTATCATTTTAACATCGTTTTAGTCAGCCACCCAGCACAGGAGCCCAAAGGCTGAGCTATTCTCTTGTCAATTCTAACAACCAGTGTATAGACAAAGGGATATAAGTACAAAGTGTTTCAGCTGGGGATTCTAAGCTTGATGGTTGCTGCAAATTTGCCAGGAAATGCTGAAATTAATCACTGTTTTTAGGTCCAGTGAACATGGTTCTAATGATGGAATTCTGGTCAGAATGTTCTTGAGACATTGATTGGACATGTTTTTATCTCCCTTTTCCTTCCTTCCTTCTTTCTTTCTTTTTACCTTCCTGACTTTTTTTTTTTGAGACAGGATGTCTCTATGTAGCACTGTTTCTCCTATAACTTACTATACAGACTACACTGACTGACCTTTAACTCACAGAAATCTTCTTGTCTCTTATTTTGTCTTAATTTCTGACCTTAGGAGCCTACTCCTGCCACCGATCAGTAAGTTTTCTGATGTCAATACAAGATTTTTCATTTTTGCTCATACTAGCCAGAGGTAATTTCTCTTTCTCTGATTGACAGAACTCCAACTATGTATTTACTATAAGAATAAATTAAAATTTAACTTCATTCACTTACAATAACTCATCATCTATTCACATACTGGTACAGTGATTTGGTTTTTGTACACTATTTATTCATTTTCTGAGATTTGTTTTAATTACAACACTTCTCCCTTGCCTATCCTCCTTTCAAACTCTCCCGTATACTTTTCCCCCATTCTCCTGCAAATTCATGTCCTACTTTTTTAAAATATATTTGGTATATATGTGTATTTTAAATACCAATTTTAAAATACACATATATACCAAATATAACCTATTGAGTCCATATAATGCTATTTGTATATATGTTTTCAGGGTTGACGGTTTAACACTGGATTGGTGTGCTCTTCCCTGGAGAGGGCCACGTTTCCCACTTCCAGCCTTCCTCAGTTGCCTGTAGTTCTTTGTTTACAGTTAATGGATCCAGGACTTTTTCCTGTATAGTTTTTCATATTTATTGATGTTCTTGTTCAGCTCATATTTGTGTGGTCATGTTGGTGAGAATTGACACGTAAAGCTTCTGATATTACTAGAAAAGACAACTTTATAGAAAACTTCCTGATCCTCTGGCTCTTATAATATTTCCACACCCTTTTCCACATGTTTCCTGAACCTTAGATGTGGGAATCTTTTGTAGATACATCCACTGAGACAGAGCTTTTCTGAAGTTGTGATCTATGTCAGTTGTAAAGAGAAGTTTCCTTGAGGAATGGTGGAGACTGCACTTATCTGGGTATAAGGACAATCATTGCTAGAGATTACATTGGTTTAGTAAATTAGTGGATGTAGATTCTCCTTCACTAACCAGACTTTACTAACATCTATTAGTTAGCTAGGCTTCCAATTAGGCACAACATCCCTCTTGTTAAGTGAGTCTTAGGTTCAAGTAGAGAGTCAATGGTTACTGACAAAAATCTGTGTGCCACTACTCTACCTGTAGGGTTTTAGTGCTATGATGGTTGTTAATGTGGTTCACTGGCATCATAGCTGGGTGGGGCTCTTGGTTGCCTCCCTCCTTCGAAAGCTGGCATAGGGGCTTCGGGTACATGAAAGCTAGTTCTCAATGAGGGGTCGTTTTAACCAGTTCTAGCTCAGGGGCATCTGGGCCCGGTTTTTGAAATATGTGGTGTCTCCAGCAAAAGGGACTTACCTTCTAGCTCTGGGTTGAGTAGTGGGTAACCAAGGCAATAGCAATAGGTGGTATATTTTAGAAGTCTTTTAGCCATTCCTGGCCAACAATTCAAAGAAGGGCTTCTCAGTATGATATCAGGTTTTTATTTTATTAGTTTGGTTTTTGGATGGAAAACTGTCTTTCCAGATGAGAAAAGTTTATTAAAACTAAATGTGTGCATTTATACACTGAATTACATGCACTATGGAGGGATTTTTGCTGTTGTATTGGGGGGGGCGCTGTTTTGGATTTTTGTTTTCGATAGGAGTTAACCATTTGATTCCTTGCTGATTTGTATTCTTCATTTGCAAGTCCTTAAAATAACAATGGATCACAATTATATTTTTTTTAATTTTTGAAATTCCTTCTGAAAGTTGTAATGTTTATTTTTTTATTTTTTTTTAATTTATTTATTTATTGAGGATTTCCGCCTCCTCCCCGCCACCGCCCCCCACCTCCCCCGATCAAGTCCCTCTCCCCCATCAGCCCGTAGAGCCATCAGGGCTCCCTGACCTGTGGGAAGTCCAAGGACCGCCCACCTCCATTCAGGTTCAGTAAGTTGAGCATCCAAATTGCCCAGGCCCCCCCAAAGCCAGCACGTGTAGTAGGATCAAAAACCCATTGCCATTGTTCTTGAGTTCTCAGTAGTCCTCATTGTCCGCTATGTTCAGCAAGTCCGGTTTTATCCCATGCTTTTTCAGATTCAGGCCAGCTGGCCTTGGTGGATTCCCGAACGAACATCCCCATTGTCTCAGAGTGTGGGTGTACCCCTCGCGGTCCTGAGTTCCTTGCTCGTGCTCCCTCTCCTTCTGCTCCTGATTTGGACCTTGAGATTTCTGTCCGGTGCTCCAATGTGTGTCTCTGTGTCCTTTCATGGCCTGATGAAGGTTAATATTCAGGGGGATGCCTATATGTTTGTCTTTGGATTCACGTTCTCATTTAGCTTCTCTAGGATTGCGAATTATAAGCTCACTGTCCTTTAAATATGGCTAGAAACCAAATATGAGTGAGTACATCCCATGTTCTTCTTTTTGGGTCTGGCTTACGTCACTCAGGATAGTGTTTTCTATTTCCATCCATTTGTACGCAAACTTCAAGAAGTCTTGTTTTTTACTGCTGAGTAGTACTCTAATATGTATATATTCCATACTTTCTTCATCCATTCTTCTATTGAAGGACATCTAGGTTGTTTCCAGGTTCTGGCTATTACGAACAATGCTGCTATGAACATAGTTGAGCATATACTTTTGTTGTATGATGGGGCTTCTCTTGGGTATATAATGCTCTGGTTTCTCTTCAGATCGTATAAATCTTTCGCCTGTCACAATTATATTTTTAAGAATTGACTAAAATTTTAAAAGTAAAATTTCACATGTATTTTGGGTAGTAATTTAAAAATAAGACTTCTTCAGCTCACTTGCAATTGAGTCCTTACTATATTAGGAACTATATTTTTGGGTGTCCTTTTCAACACACCATCATGGTCAATAATTGGATTTGCCACATGCGCTGTGGAGAGTGGTTTCATTAATTGTCCAAGGATTCATCCTTTTTGCTTCCATGTTCTTGAAATAATTTCCTAATCTTATTCTGGGCTTGACAAGGTTATTCATTTATTTGTCAATAGATGTTGAAGAATTGATGCATAATGTAAGAAAGAGCTTTCTTACTTCTTTGCTACTGCCATAAGAATATGAATTAGCTGGCCATTCATCACTCCTAGTCATGAATAGGAGTAATGAGATGATCTGCACTCACAGTGGAAGGTACTCTAGATTGACCAGCGGATAAAAGAGTGAATAAGAACAGAAATTGAATTACTTTATACTTTCTAATTGTGACGATTGCTGTTTACTTTTTAAACAGCTTTGGGATGGTTCAATATGCAATACTATTAGAATAATCAGAACTGGTAAATAAGGGATACTTTTGTGGGTAGAAAGGGGTTTTGTAGAGAGGTTTCCCTGGAAGTAAGCTATACTATATGTTTTGGCACACACTGCTTAAAGCAGAAGTGAGACTATCTTACCCTCTTTTCCCCGATTCAGGCCCACAGGACTTAATGGAGACTATTAATAAACTTTTACAGAGATCTCTTCAGTTTTACAGACACAGTAGACTAAAGTCTGAGTTCCATTTGCAAATTTGTAAGAAAATCCTGTGTCTCTCGTTTCAAGGAGCAAAGACATGTGCATTTGGGTGACAGACAAAGTTTTATTGGTGGTGAAAATTAAGGATTCTGGCTTTTCGCATAGAGAGAAGTTGGCATCTTGGTGATATTTTCTATACTTTCCGATGTTTATTACCTAGATCCCCACTCAGAGCCTCTGTCTCATGTTCCCTAAATTGGAGCTAAAACTGGGAGTGACTATCAGATATATTAGCAGTCTCTTACTATGGTTAATTTGTCATGGGCACACAGGTGAACATTTTTAGGAGGAAATTATGCAGAATCCTTAATACTCAAGAGCGACAACAAGTAAGCTTGCAAATGTATGACAGGTCACGTGGCCATTTTTCTATATTGCATGTAAATCACACCGTTAGTACTCCTTCTTTCATTGTTTCCTCCTTAGCTTGGACCCAAGACTATAATGTAGATTGAAAAAAGAAAATGGAAGAAAAAGGTAGGGAGGCATAATTTATTTAGTTTTCTGGAGTATAAGAAACACCTGCAGATGACTCATTCTAAGGAAATAGGGAAAAGCCTTCCTGTGAATAAAGAGTAAAATATTGATTAACGTAATTAAAATTGAAGTTTTGATATGGAGAAAAGTACATTTTGTTACTCAAAATACTAGAGGTCTTTGTATGAGCTAGGAATAAGTTTTTTAAAAAATGAGTTCTTAGTGATAGACTTTTTAATTAATTGGTGTGAAATCTTTCCCATTTTGAGGTGAATAAATTCTAAAGACAGAAGTTGACAAAAGTAGGTATGATTTTTGATTATTACAGAATTTTGCTTGGTCAGCAATCTTTTTATGAATGTAATAAGCCATCATTGCTTTTCAAGGGATTAATGAATTAAAGTATATTCCTGATTCTGAAAGCATACTAACTTTGCATTGAAACGTGGGATGAATGTGAGGAATTTACAATGTCCTAGGATCTTTATTGCCTACCCACTCACGTTTTTGAATTTTCATTGTGTAGCAGGTATTTTCTAAGTCATAAGAATACTCTGGAAGAAAAGATACACAAAGTCCTTCTGAAATATGACCTTTAGTCTAAAGAGGAGATGAGCATTAAATAACTAAAGAGAAAGATATTTGTAGTTGTAAACATCCTACACCTGCTTGAATATTAAGTACCTATAGAAAAAATGCCTTAATATTATACCTGACATTATGCGTCAAACAAATATATTCACTGTCATATTAAAAGGTTACAAAATAAAAATTTACAAAAATGATAAGCTCCTATGGGAAAAAAATTAAATCTCACAACTTGCTGCAAAGATTAATCCAGGCTTTTCAGAGATGTTAGAGATGGCAACCACTAATTTACTAAACAAGCAGAATATCTAACAGCAATTGATAAAAATTTTTCCTTAAGTCCATCAATAAACAGTTTTCACACCTCCAAAAAACTTCTCTTTGTAACAGACAGAGTCCAATATAGAAAACCACAACCAATCAATATGCAGAGTTATGGAGTCCTGGTGGAGGCAAAACACTCAGAACAGTGGGCTAAAAGATTGTAACAGCCCGAGGATCCAGTTCTCTGAGAGGCAGTATCTCCTAGTGATTTCAGATGCTACATCCATAAAGTCTCGCCAACATGAATGCCAACATGTGAGCAGAAAATGAACAACACTGATGGGTTTGTCAAAGAGGATGGGAAAATGCCACGGGGCATCAACCCCATGTGGAGAACTATAGGCAACCAAGAAAGGCTGAGAGCAGGAGAGGGTCTTCTCCAGGGAAGACCACACCAACTGGTTGACTAGTGCCCAATTGTCAGCCCTGAAAACATCACACAAAGAACTTCATAAACTGATCAGGTTATATATGGTAATATATTTGTATACTTTTTCTATTTCTCAGGCTAACATTTTACTATCTAATGTATACTGCGTGGTAAAAGCATGCTGCTGTTTCTACTATATAATACTGATAATGAAAAGTAGGAAAGCATTTTGTTATGCTTGGCCATAGAATAAATAGTCCTATATTCTGAATACTTTGAGCTTGACTTTTACTTTCTCAGCAAAAAGTCACTTGAAAAAAAATATGTTTATCCCTTAATTCATGTTTATTCCTTAACTCAAATAGTGTTATAAATTATTACTAGATATTTTATTCACTAGACATAATGCTGAAGTGTGTGCTATAACAGGACATCAGCACTGTTTAGTTCAGAAATTGGTTGAACTCTTAGAGTTTATATATAGTGCTGAAAGTTTAGAAATAAATAGGTCGCTATACTTGAGAAATCATATAATATAATCTGATCCAGCATTTGCCACTGTGAGACCTTAATTGCCAACTGTATGAGAGTCTAGCTTCCTATGCTTTCCCCATGGTCCTCTAATCTTTTCTAGAGTGCCTCTGTACACACAGTTATACATAGGCACTTCTACAACAAAAGTATCTCATCTCATTTTATTAAATCAAATTTGCTTTTAGCATCACATTTTTTTTCAATAAAATCTCTTATGCTTTAAATCCATGGAAAACTATTGACTTATTCCAGGCTTTAAATTCTGTACATTTTCAATGATACACTCACAATCAGAGTAACAGGGCTGATAGACATACGGTTCTCTAATTTCTCCTTTAGGGACTAAATAAGTGGTTAACACACACACTGCAACACTTCATCAGATATTTGTATAATGGGTTACAAGTGACAGGATTTACGTTGTTTACAGTTTTAATATGGTACTGCCTCCCAATACAGCCTATGGCTCCTCAAAAAATATTCAACCATCCATTCATTCTTCCTTTCACTTTCACAAGACAACATACCTGAATCTGCGCAGGGCACAGGATGTACAAATATGGATGGAAACCACTCACAAGAATATAAGGAGGAAGGAGAGACTAAAAATTAACAACAACAACAATAAACAAAACACTATCTTTGAAAATGATGTAAGTAATCATTATTTTAAAGTTATTTAAAATTATATATAGTAAATATAAATGCATGGGTGTAGATGGAGTTTGGAATGCTCTCCATGACCAGAATAGCATGGTACAAGTACACACAACTTTCCAAGACATTTGGTTATTTAAGGGAGGTGAAAAAATATAATGGTTGGGAGCATATTTAGAATCTAAAGGATGTTCTTTTTAAATAGGAGATATTTGTTCATGTTTGTATGTTTCTGACAAAGGCTTAATTGAGAGAAAGAGGTTTAATAGATAATTGATAGTGAACCATTTCTGCAAAGGCAGTGGGAATAGTAAGACAGATACAAGTGAAGAAAACTCCCATAACAGGCAAGACATGTATATTTAGGCAGTGTTATAAATTTTCTAGAGAAAATGGAGAGGGCCTTCCCAATGGCATCTTTTTCATTGAGAAGGTTAGAGGGGAAAAAAGGAAAAAAATGGGATGGTAGGAAGTGTGGAGTTTAGGAAACAGAAGGTCATTTGACTTTAGAGAAGGTAGAAATTGCAAAGTTTCAGGACTTTTTTGATTGTGATTAACATACGAGGATATTTTCACAATTTAACATTGTGAAATTTTGATTGTGATTAACATACGAGGGTATACTAGTTTTGTTCATGAAGAAAGGTGAGAGTTAGGGCAGTAGGATGTGCCCAGAGTACAACAATTATCATGGTGCATATGACTTAGGATGATGAAAGACTTAATATACCTCTAATCTGAATGAAGTACATCACACAAAACCTCAGTATCTATATAATTTTAATATCACATTAGATGACAATATCAAAGTACTAGTTTCTTTTATTGCAAATTATTTTTTGATATCTTATACCATTCACTTCTCATTCACTTCCCTTGTGGGTTTGTAGTGCGGCTTAACCCTGCTGTGCTAGACTGATGATTTGAATCCACATCTCATACTCGGCCATGTTTATGCTCTTATACCCAGGTGTCTTCTCTGTGGATTCTTCCGCTGAATATTTTTAAATGTATTTAGAAGTACATTTGTATTTTATTGATTTATGAAATCTGTACAGCTGTTGACAGTCAAAATCTTCAAATTAATTAGTGCTTCATTTCATTGTTGCCTTTGTTAACAGTTTCGAAGATAAGGAAGCTATAAACCATTTTCCCTTACTGGATACTACCAGAAAATATGAAAGCAGATGTTTTAATATTTGTGTCCTCTAGACTTGTGATACATTAATGGAAAACTCATCCATCTCTTGACTGTTATTAAAGCAAAAGAGGCAATAAGTCCATCCTCACTATTGTCATGAATGCTATTGACAATGAGCATGCACAGCAAAGACCATGGGGTTCATCCCAAACTCAAGTTAAGAAAAAAATGAATTACTTATAAAAATCAAAATGTCATTCAGTCAGATTGTCCTTATTCCTAAATCTTGGAATTTAAGGAGAAAGATGCAGTGTAGAAAGGGTGAATGAGAGTAAATGCTTGTGAGGCATTTAGAGAACTAGCAAATATTGCTCTAAGACATAGTGAAAAATTAGAATGAGTTAGCATATAACCTTATGCCAGGTCCCCCAAGGCATGATGTTTTTGGATAAACTTCCATGGGCAATAGCTATACAGAGTGTGTGTTGTGGGAAGTTTGTTTCTCATCTATTGCACGCATGGAAAGCATAGAGAGATGCTGGATCTTACCTTGGCCTGAACAGTGAAGCTTTAGTACTCTGATGGAGATAAACACCTTTCTTCCAGTAATATGGACATAGCTTGGGTCTAGCTTCCCCTTCTGGCTCTGACTTTTATTTTTCTCACTTGGGACAAATGTGTCTTCCAGCATGGTCAACAGGTCAGATTCTCAGACTTAAAAATGCAATTGCATGTTTTGGAGGGTTGATGGCTCCATGTCCTGATCCAAAGCATCAATGATTCCCACGGTTGAATAACTTGAACAACTTGCTGGCTTCTTTTCATGTGCTATCATCTACCTCCCATGGTGGTCAGACTGCGGAGTGCAAAACCTGACAATGCTGACCCTTACTTCCACCCTAGGTGGCAGAATTAACAAAGTCTTTGTAAATATTCTCTAAAGCCAATCTTGGTACTCCATAGCAACCTATATGCCTGATTTACTAGCCATGTTCAAAGAGAAGCCTAACCATCACCACTACTGAGCATTGTATCACTGGCAAGCATCACCAAAACCTTTGACAGTGGTTGTGAGAAGCAATAGCTTAGATATTGAAAGCAGAAACTATTAAAACAGGAAAAATATGCAAAGTAGGTTGAAGGATTAAAGTTGAGGTAGAGCGAGGGATCTACAAAATGAACAATAGTGGTTCTGCTTCTCTTGGTCATTATTTACTTTAAAAAGAAAAAAATCTCCCCCAAAGAAACCAAATTTTAAGCCTATGCATTTATTTTATAAACAAAATTTAATATTTAAAAATGAAGGGCAAATCCACATTTTGATAAAGATACAGAACAAAAAGTAGTTGTAATACACACAGTGGAAATGCAACAATGAAGGAGAGAAAAGAAAATGATTACAGGATTACAAGCTGGCTGCACATAATAACAGCACTGTTTGAGTGCTGTTGGAGAAATCTTACTTCATTCCAACTCCTACACTTGGGACCCTGAAAATAAACATGTATTGCTTTTATTGTTGCTCACCCAAATTTCATTACTCAGTCTAACCTGTCAGGAAAAGTGCCAACCAAGTACACATGAACATGCCCATCTTTTCATACTCTCTTCAGAAGCAAGCCCTTTAGACAGGAAGACCTTTCTGCTTCCTGCTTCCTGGCTTCCCAAAGTCCCCATGTTTCCACTGATTAGAAGGTACCCACAGTAATGTATTGAGAAAAATAATTGACTTTGGCCTGACCTGTGTATTGGCTACCAATAGATTAATTCTCCTGGAATTTAAAACCATTTGAACTGCAGTTAGCAGAATTGCATAGATCTCAGGTGTGAACAATTCTGTATGGATCATAAGAGTGTCACCTCTATCCAGGTATGTGTCATTGCCTGGAAACAATGAGAATGACCCATTTCTAGAACTGATGTCTGTGACTGTTTATTGCCTTGTGCCCAGATCATAACTTTGAGTACTTCTTCGTCTCACTAATGCTTGGTGAAAAACTTTTTTTTTCAGACATGAACACCAACAGATAACAAAGCAACATAAGGATTCTAATTCAGTCTCTCGTTAAGTGCTCAGCAAACCCACTTTCATTGGGTTCACTTCAGCTCTCTTGTCTCAGAGCTTCGCAACTGGGTAACACATCTTATCTGGTACATGGTATACTTCCAAATAGTAAGCCTCAGAAAATTAAAGGTAAGAAAGTGTGGCAAAGCCAGATTTATCCTTATTTTATTATTTCATTTCATTCAATTTATTCAGTTCTACTTAGTTCCTTTGACTTTCAAGGTTGGATGCATCACAACATCATTTCCTTGGAATAAGCACAAGGTGCCTGATTTATTTTATGGTCAAAGTGCATTTGAGTCTGGATTATGCTGAATGCCAATTCTACTCAGATCTTTAGTTCTAGGTAATCCATGCACAGTGTCAGTATCAGCACAGCAAATAGAAGTAGAAAGAACTCTGACAGAGTGAGGTAGAAAAGACTCACACTTTTTGCCAATATATTTAAATACCCTCAGCAAAGCTGTTAGTATCACAAAAACGTGACCACAATGGAGGAGATAGCCACACCATGTCTTCATTCTATCTGGAACAATGACTGATTTATTAATTCTTTACATATTTTAGAAGCTACCATATACCAAATAAAGAAAATAATGTCTTGTTCCTTAGTAGTGTGTACTACTCCTGTGGTGTGAGGTTAATGCTCTGGACTCTGAATCTAGCAATCCAAGTTTGAATCTGCTTGGAATCTGTTCCTTGAGGAAGAGATCTGGTCGGTCATCCTCTTCTCCTCAGATGATGGAACCCAATATAAATAAGCTGCCCATGCTTGTTTCAGCATTGCATGGGCATGTTTTGCTTTTTCACTTCTTTAGTAGTTAAGACCCACTTAGCAATATATAAAAATTTCTATAATCATGTCCAATATTTTCTGGGAAAACAGAATTAACATATCTCTTAATTGAAATGTTATAACACTTTAACTCAGTCATACATTGCAGGACATTCAGATTGCAAGGATAACTAAATTATGTTCATATTTGTAACACGAGGGCCAGGCTGTTGTTTGTTGTTGGGGTTTTTGTCCCACCCGGTACCCCACAACTGTTTAGCCCCAAAGAAAATCACACATAGGTCTCCATAAATTATAAGCTGATTGGCCCATTAGCTCTAGCCTCTCACTCACTAACTCTCACGTCTTGATTAACCCATTTTTCTGATCTATGTTAGTCATATGGCTCAGTACCTTTTTTAGTGGGGCAGATCACATCCTGCTGCTTCGGTGGTCTGGGCAGGAGTGGGAACAATCAACATCCTCCTTCCCAGAATTCTCCTGTTCTCATTGCATCATTTCTACTTCCTGTCTGGTTTTCCCACTTATACTTCCTGCCTGGCCAATCAGCGTTTATTTAAAACATGATTGACAGAATACAGACAATTCTCCCATACCACATATTCTCAAGAAGTTCATTAAGATGAAATAGAATAAAGTTTCAAGGCATTATATTCTTTTGTTTGTTTGTTTTTATTAAAATAATTTTTTCATACAATATATTCTGATAATGCTTTTCTCCCCTAAGGTTCTCCCTACCACCAACTCTGAGCCCCCTTTTCTCTACTTAAAAACAAGCAATCAAAAAACAAACAAACAGAAAGAAACAGGACAGACATCACACTACACACATAGAGACACAGATGCACAGAAATAGAAACTCTTTAGTCTGCTAAATTTTTGTTGATCATCAGTAAGGATTAATCAGAAAGTGTCTTGGTAGCATGGCAATATCTGTTCAGGTAAGCATGACTGGAGAAGTTAATTTTAAGCCATCTGTATTTTGTTATTGCAAGAAGTTTTTCTTTAGAAAGTTTTAGTATAGTGCAATTCCTGATAGATGTATTTGTAGTTACTAAAAGACAAAAGTCTACATTTCTTGGCTGGCAAGATGTCTTAGCAGGTAAAAGTGCTTCAAAATCCTCAGACCTGAGTTACACCTCTTGGGCCTGGATGGTGAAAGGGGAGAACTGACTACTGCAAGTTGTCCTCTGATCCCCCATAGTTAAATCTGATAATGAAAAAAGAACTATGTTCTGCCATTAGATATATTTTAGCTGCTAAAATCAAAGACAATGTGTACTTTTTGTAATTTTGCTGCTTCCCCATAGAATATAGAGCAGTTGGGTTTATTGTTTTCCTTGAGGAAAAGCCAGATATCATGCACTTTACCCCTTCTTTCTCATTCCTCACTGTATTAGTTCTCTTGGATTAGAGCAACTTCATCCTTGATGTTTTATAAATCACGATTGTAGGTATACGTCTTCACACTTTCCCCTGCTTTCCTCCTTGCAATCAGCATGAGAAGCAGGTTGATGTAATTACAGTGCTTTCCCTTTCTTCTTAGAATCATGCTCCTTTGGATTGTCTCTAAGAATTTGGGAAGAAAACGTGCTGGGCACCTTAAGATGACTGATACTTGGAATGAGTAGAAATAAAAATGACAGATAACTGCTTTTTCTTGTCACAGCTGCTAATTTCTAGATCTTAGGCACCAAGGATCCTAAGAAAAAGGCAAGCCCTTCTTAGCTACCATTATTGCCCATTTTCTGCACGTGTATCAAGAATGTTTCTGAATCAAACAAGATGCAGTGAATATATATTCACCTGCCATCTAATCTATCATCTACTAGTACCTACCTATCTTCTCTAACACTCTTATGGAACACAATTGCCAATAATTTCAAAGAACACAGGAAAACTAGTTCATTTCTCTAACATTATTATGACTTCATTTTACCCTTTTATCTCAAAAGTTTTAGAATTTATATTTAATCTGGGATTAATACAATATAAGCAGAATAATAACATACCTTCATAAAATAAACACTGAATAATTTTAGGTGACATGCCATGCATTTTCAGATTTAAGAATATTTTATCAGGGATTATGATAATGTGGTTTTTAAATTGATGCACTTATTAGCCAGGGTATTAAATTCTCACACTTACTACTGTCTTGGTTCTCCATTGCTTGTGCATGATTTATGGACTGGTTCCTGGGTAGTCTCCTGGGGAAAGACTTGCCACTTGATTTGCTATCTCAGAGATTATGACTGGGACTTAATCTTTAAGGAGCTTAGATAACAGACAAAGTCATTCCTAAATATTATCAGTGCAACGAGTCTCATAGAAAAATAATTTTTTTTCTATTTCTGGGAGAACAGTGCTGCTCTGGTGCACTATGTTGTAACATCTCACGTCATTAGCTTTAGCTTGTTGGCTGTGAAACCCAGTGAAACACTTGCCATGATTACTGGGCCAGACCAGTTCCAGAAATTAAGCCTGAGTTTGATTATTACACAGGTTCCTGCTTTGGCCCTTAACCAGTCATTTGCATCCTTCTATTCATTTTCTCTGGGTTTCTTTGCCATAAATTGTGGTTTTTAGCATCTTGCATCTTATAAGTCTGGGCTCTGAGCAGTTCTCCTTATCCTGCATCACCTGAATCCACATTCACTAGGATATTCTCACACAGACTGTTGTAAACAAGAGATCTGGTTTCTTTTCTCTGGATATGGCTGTTTTCCCCCTGCTACTTCCTGCTCCAAAGAGGAGCTCAGGCAGTTTCTCTGCTTAGAGTTAGAGTGGACACTCATCAGGTGTCAAAGATTCTAGAAGGCAAAAGCTAGTGGTATCTGCAAGTCTTTTGGGTCCTGGCTCCAGAATTTTGCCTTTTTGAGGAAGGCTGCAAACTCATTTTCACTTTAGAACTTTACTTTCTTCGTGGCCTATGGCTCAGTCTGTCGACTGCTGGAGTTCTTTTTTTTTAAATTTATTTATTTATTAAAGATTTCCGTCTCTTCCCCGCCACCGCCTCCCATTTCCTTCCCCCTCCTCCAATCAAGTCCCCCTCCCTCCTCAGCCCGAAGAGCAATCAGGGTTCCCTGACCTGTGGGAAGTCCAAGGAACCCCCACCTCCATCCAGGTCTAGTAAGTTGAGCATCCAAACTGCCTAGGCTCCTACAAAGTTAGTTAAAAGTAAAAGCAACAATAGATGAAGTGGGACTCTAAATTGGAGCAAGTTCCAACTCCTTGTGTTCCATTCCAGATATAGTAGCTGAGGGTCAGGGAAATTAGCACGAATGTGAAGGTCATATCACATCACAAGAACCCTCAAGGATCCTGAAGTTTTATGGCATCAGAGACCAGAGGAAGGGAAGGCATGGCATTAGAGAAGTTCCCAGTGCTAAATTGATCTAAAGAATAGTGTCTTTAATATTTCCATTTTCTCCAAGTAAACAGTCCTCATCAGAGCCATAAAAAGAGACTTGGGCTTTAACCAAAGGTCCCAGATAGAGACCTAGGAGTGAAGGTATATACAGTAAGAAATAAAACCACGCATAAAACGTAAACAAGCCAGAGAACTTGGAGCCTAGATAGGCATCCTAAATCTTTTCACTCCTACTTTCTTCTACATCTTTTCTTTCTTTCCTCCTAATCTCTCATCCTTTCTTGTTTTTATTCAGTTTTTCAAACTATGATTTATGTATAATAATGCTTAGTCACTTTAATGATGCAGTTTGGTGAGATATTGTCATTGTAAACAGGTAATTCTGATCTCAATAAGGACATGGGCATTCGTATGAGGGCAATGGTTTCTTTCATCAGCCCTGGCAGGTAACTCCCTCTCTTATTCCAGGACTTCAGTAAGTACTGAGCCTTTCATATTATTGCAGCTGTTTTTTTCTGGATTTAGTATAAATTCTATTATACATTGTAATCTTTTGTTTCAACTTTTTAAATGGATTATAGTGTTTTAAATGTTCATATTTATCGTTGCATGCATCAATATTTTATATCTTTCCTTTGTTAACATTCCAAGTATGGATAGGCCACATTGGTTTATATGTTGGCTAGCTGGTATATAATTGACTATTTCCATTTGTCTACTGTCAATAAATTCCACATAAACTTTGGCATCTAGGTATGTGTGAATATTTCTGTGTGTATCTAAGACTGGGAGTGCTGGGTCAATGGCAAGTGTATACACAAATTTGGTGTTTATCTTTGTAGAACATGCCAACGGCTTTTTTTTTTTTAACAAGGGTCCCTATCTACTTTTTAAAAGCACACTAGAAATATCTAAGAGTTTTTAGCCACGTGACTACCGCTCAGCCCTTGGCAATCTGTATATCTCTTCTTAACTAATAACAAAAAAATAAAACAAGAAATTACACAAAAATATCTTGGAGTATATTTTGTAATATTTTACTATAAAGACTTTTTGTATGTTCTGCTTAAGAGCTTTACTTAGATAAATATTTTATAACTATTTTCTCCTTACAGCTGACTTTGTGTTTCTCCATTGTTAATTGTATCTATAATAGAACAAACCCCTGAGTTGGGGGGATAACGTAGTGGTAGAGCATATGGAAGTCACTGGTTTCATTTCCCCAGCATCACAAAAGTAAATGTCTTTAGTTTGGGCAATGTTCACCTTGTCTTTCTGTATGCTTGGTAATTGTTTAACATTCACTGAAGAAACCTTTCCTAACACATAGTTAAAAGAATTTCTTTGCAAACTTATAACCCTTTTTATCATGTGAGCTTTTTCTGTTAAGTTCAGGATTCATTTGATTTAAATTTTGTGCATAGTAGAAATTGATAGTTAAGGATCAAATTTTCATCGCTTTAATATTTTATTTATGAAAAAATCTGCAGCTTTTCCAGCATGCATTTCTGAAACGGGTGCAATTTCCACAGAATTACCTAATTATTTCTGTCTAAATCCAAGGGAGTTTTATGTGTGACTCTGCTTCCAACTCTTTGCTCTGTTCCATTGCTGTGAACTTCTCTCACAATTTCAGTAGCTCTTTGAATAATATTGCTGCATATTATATGTCAAAATTGTTGAACATCATTGTTCTTTTTAAAAATAATGATTTGGTTGTTCTGTTTCACTCACCTGTTCTTGAAATTTTCAAAGTTTGCTTTACAGTTTTCTCAAAGGAATTATACAGATTTTGATTGAGATTGCATAGAAGCTTTGGCTAACTAGGAAGTCTTCTTGCTATGTTTATTCTTCCTGGTCACATGTGGTACCTTCTCAGTTTCTCTAAGTGACGACAGTCTTGCCTCAAGTTTGTGGCACAGCATGGATCATTCTGTCTGTAACCTGCTTTTGGCCACTTGACTCTACCTCCATGAGCTCTTAAATGATTCTTTAGCTAAAACCAGATGCTTTATCTATGGTGGCAAAACAGTCTTGGTACCAATTTTACTAATTTTATCTTTTAAAATAGGAAATCACTCTACTTTGAGTGACTTAAATAGCAAATATTTGCCTGCGTTTCTTTGGCTACACTCCCTTGCATCATCCATCTAGTATTAGCTGGAGTTGCACAGATGGTTATTCACCCACCTGATAGACTCGATCATGTGAAGATGTTGTCACATGATTGCCAATTGGCATTGGTTGACAGTATGTCCACACTGTTGTCTCTAATTGATGGTCTGGATACTTCATATCATAACTGCTGCATCAAAGACAGGGAACAAAGCCAGCAATCCCTCCTGAGCCTACATTTTTCTAATCCTCAAATAAATCCATCAGTCTGTTGATTAAAATAAGAGACTTTGAAGATTCTAGTCATGGCTTTAGCTAGATTCTGACTCTCAAAGGACTAAGAACCCTCAAAGATTATGTTTCAAAGAAGTTATTATAAGAGTGAGGAGAATTATTATAGTCAAAAGTGCCAACAATCTATTAAAGATGCTAGACAATTTTTATTGTTGTATGGAAATTGGGCTACTAGTAAAGTATCTGAGCTCTAAATAGAGGAACTTCATTATCTAGTCACTGTGAAGCATATCAGATTTGATTGATAAAATCGATAGGGAAATAGTTTCAATGCTAGGTGACATATTTATTCCGTAGTACACTTCTATCATATCCATTGTTTACATGCCTCAGTTGCATGTCAACTACTTTATTTTTTTTCTTAAAATCTCCTTTCCACTTAAATTTTCTTTCAAGGATGAATATTTTCAAATTTTGTTGGATGAAATGTTAAGTTCTAGTATGTTTCTGAATATTCTCTGAGCATTGTTGATATACAGTACAGTGAAATGAATTCAATGTGATAGACATAACATGCTATGCTATCCCCAGTACCACAGGATTGTATTTGTAGCCATTTCAGGGGGTGAGGAAGAAGAATTTATTGAGTTCATGGCCTATGACTTATAGAACAAATTCAAGGTCAGGCTGCATAAGACACTACCCCAACGTAATCAGAAAACAAATGGGGCTGAGGGGCGAAGGTGATATAGCTTACTGGAAGATTAGTTCCCTAGAGTGCTGGAGCTTTTGAGTTAACCTCTGATAGTGGCATCAGAGAGGTAGGAAAAGAAAATCTAAAATCTTAAAACACCTAAAGCATACTTTATTGGAACAAAAAAATATATTCAAACACAATCTGTATGTTTACATTAGCACTGTTATCAATGTACTAAATTTGGTAATTTAGAAAAATTTAAGGTTTGAAAAACAAACTAGGCTATGTAAACAAGACCTAAGTAAATGATCTTTTTTGGGGGGGGGGGATTTTTTGAGACAGGGTTTCTCCATAGTTTTTTTTTTCCTGTCCTGGAACTAGCTCTTGTAGACCAGGCTGGCCTTGAACTCATAGAGATCCGCCTGCCTCTGCCTCCCTAGTGCTGGGATTAAAGGCACGCGCCACTACTGCCCGGCAGTAATGATCTTAAAAGGTTTACTAATCAAAGTATTTCTATCAAGAACATGGCTCTTAAAATTGCATGACTTATGACTGGAGAGATGTCTCAGTAAAGAAGACTTGTTGCTTTTGTAGAGACCCCGGTTTTATGTAGCCGCATAGTGTCTCACAACTGCTGTAATCATGTTCCAGGAGAATCTGATGCCCTCTGCAAACATCTATTGACACACTCATACTCCTACAACAGAATAGATATTTTTAAAGTTGTAGAATGATTGTATCATTCATCACCGTTGTCCCATACTTGACTCAATGTGAAAGGTATTTTGCGTAGTAACAAGTTCTCATTTTCACCATGTTTTGTAGACACCTTCTCTGAATTGAAACAATTCCACCTGGAGAAAAGGGTGAGGCTTATTCGACTCAGGAAGTGAAACCAAAAGATTTAGGAAGCTTGGAAAATTACAAGATCCACAGTGCCCTCTCTTAGGTCCCACAAAAAATAAAGAATTGTGTCCCTGGTGGCACTTCCTCCTTGTTGTGAATGTATCTTCCGAGATTAAGCTTTCAAAACCGATCTATGCTATAGAAGGTTTGTTTTGAAGTCACCTAGATTTTCTAAGTATTCTTTCACCTATACTCTTGTACATAACCCAAATTAACTCACTGCTTCACCAAGCTTAGACCAGACTGGAGTATTTCTTGGGTCTGTCTTCAGTACCTTATCTGGAGTGAAGTCATTTGTTTATGTCTCCCCAGGAATACTCTCATATTTTATTGTACACATATAATAATTCCCAACTAATATGGGAAAGAGAAGGTAGTAGTTTATTTGTCTGTTGATTTGATTTAAACTACCTATAACCACAAGTATTCCCCTAATAATTCTTGAGTATTGATTCTTTTTCCCCCTCATTCCCTCTTTCCTTTCTTTCTTCTCCTTTCTTCCTCGTTCTCTCTCTCTCTCTCTCTCTCTCTCTCTCTCTCTCTCTCTTTTTATATAGGTCCTTTATGTAGCCCTGGCTGTTCTGGAATTTACTATGTATACTAGACTGGTCTCTAAATAACAGAGAACCACACCTACTACTACCTCTCAAATACAGGGATTAAAGGTGTGTGCCACAGTGCTCACCTATTGTAGGTTTTGTAATTTAACTTTTCTGGGAGTTGCTATTTTGTAGGTAAAAATAAATAAATAAATTCTGTTTCTGTCCTGCCCGATCCCTCAGCCATTCAGCCCCCCCCAAAAAAAACACAGAGGTCTATACTAATTATAAACTGATTGGCCTATTAGCTCAGGCTTCTTATTAACTCTTACATACTACATTAACCCATAATTCTTGTCTGTGTTAGCTGTGCTGCTACCAAGAAGCCATGATTAACTCTATTCTTTTGTGTCTATAATTACTTCCCAAACCCTCTCAGGTTTTAAGTGGATTTAGTTGTCCACGATAGTGCCATCTGTTGACAAAGGTTTCTGTCCTGCCCATTACAAAGCTGTTCATTCCCAAAGAAACATACAGAGGTCTACATTAATTATAAACTCGTTGGCCAACAACTACAACTAATCCATAAATCTTTTTTATTGATTTTTATTGAGCTTTGCATTTTTCTCTTCTTCCTTCCCTGCCTCTTCCCTCCTCTTCAACCTTATCCCAAAGTCCCCATTCTCCCAATTTACTCAGGAGATCATGTCTTTATCCATTTTCCCTTTAGATTAGATCCATGTATGTCTCTCTTGGAGTCCTCATTGTTGTCTAGGTTCTCTGGGATTGTGATTTGTAGGCTGGTTTTCTTTGCTGGCACATGCCTTTAATCCTAGATCTTGGGAGGCAGTGACAGGCAGATCTCTGTGAGTTTGAGGCCAAGCTGGTTTACAAGAGCTAGTTCCAGGACAAGCACTAAAGCTACACAGAGAAACCCTGTCTCAAAAAACAAAACCAAACAAACAAAAAGCAAAACAAAGAAATAAAAGAACCACTAAAAATAAACCCTAAATTTTATAACACATTAATTCATAATTCTTATCTATGTTAACCACATGACTTGGTACCTTTTATCAGTAAGGCACTCCCATCTTGCTTCCTTTGTATCTGGGTTACACGGGCAGACTTAGTCTTTCTTCTTCCCAGAATTCTCCTGTTCTTGTTGCCCTGCCTATAGTTCCTGCCTTGCTACTGGCCAATCATTGTTTTATTAAAGCAATGTAACTGACAAGTCTTTACAGGATACAAGATCACTGTCCCATAGCAATACTCAAATGCCTCATAGTTAGTTTCAGTCTCATAATGTTTACATTCTCTGCAAATGAATCAAGACAACATTTCTTTTAGTTTTGTATTGCTTATCACACTTCTATAGGGCTTCTAAAAACTCAATTGAAATGTTAATTATGGTATCATGTTATCAACTGTCAAGAACCACTTTTTTAGGGTGACTTCTGCCATGATCCTAGCCACCGCAGGTTTGTATGCTCCAGGGTCAGAGTGTGAGGATTAAAAACATTAAATAGGAATAACAGAGATAAGAAAGAAACATAGAGACACAGGATACTAACAGGAGGGCAACTCAGCAAATACCAAATGCTAAATTCTTTGTGTTCTGAGTTTTGAGTTCTGAGTTCTAAGTTTTCCTTCATTTATTTTTCATATACTTTTATACCCCTATGCAAAAAATATCAAGCCAATAATTCCTGAGAAATACATATGATGCTTGGGGCAGTGAAAACACCCTAGACCAAGTATCCTGTAGGCAGCCACTCCCTAGGTCAAACCTCCTATATCAAAAGATGGAGCAGAAGTGTGTTTGAATTCTTTGACGTTTGGTCAGGGTAGAACAGATCTATCTCTATGGGTCATCTAAATGTACAAACAAATTACAACAAGTAATCACACCCTAGGTCAGGATGTGTAACCACACTTGTTTTCAACTATTTTAAGAGAGCAAAATAAACTCACTCTGACCTTCAGACAAGGTGGAACAGGCTCACATTTTTGGATTTTCACAAACATCTCCTTTAAAAACACATGATATGTTATCTGTGATTTATATAAATAATTTTATGAACATATGATGATTCCTTCATGTGTTTTATTTTTTAAATTTTGGTTTTTCAAGACAGGGTTTATTTGGAGCCTGTCCTAAAACTAGCTCTTGTAGACCAAGCTGGCCTCGAACTCACAGAGATCCACTTGCCTCTGCCTTCTGAGAGCTGGGATTAAAGGCGTCCACACCACCTCCCGGCTTCCATCATAAGTTTTAAGTTTTGGCTTAATTACTTTCTAAATTTTTTACTACCCCTTGATGCAGAAAGCTTAAGTAAAATTCAGAAATTTTCTTATTAGCAATAAAGATATAAAAAACATAACTCTCGAAGAGTCAACTTATTTGACCACTAAAAGTAAAAACAATCATTAAAATTTATAAACAGTTATAGTACTTACTATGTTTGTGAAGAAGTTTCTGATGTAAATTATGATTCTGTTAGCCATCATACTAAAGATAATGTTTGTTATACTATGTCAGAGAATCTGCAGACATTGTATACATTCCTTGGGACTTAAGGAAAATCGAACCGAGGAATTATAAAGAGTCTAACAGGGCAATAGAGTTATGCCATTCCAGCACTAATGATGCTGTTTCCTGAAGTTGATGAACTGGAGGATAGCCTGGGCAATGGGATCCTGTCTCTAGCAACAACAGCAAATAATAAAAGAATCATTCATGAACAAATTTATCTGGCAGATGAAATGTCAAAACAGCAAATCACTTAGCATGGGCCGTGGGTATTATTAGATGTCTTTAATCAAATTTACAGTGAAATTCTGAAGGACAAGGAAACAGAGTGCAAAAATTTGAAAATGTACAAGCTGGTCAGGGAAGGAGAACTCACATCTGTTTGTGAGGCAAGGGTAAGACCATGCTCTTCCCTGAAGAGATCAGGGTTGACAGGAGGAAGACAAACGCAGGGGAATCAGATGCTGACCTTAAGATGATCTTAAGAAACAAATAAGGCCTCTCACAACACGGGCTTAAGAAAGCAGAAATACAAATTAAAGCCTTTCTATAGAAAATTTCTTTCAGAAAAGTACCCCAGGGTGCCCTGTCTGATGCACGAAGGACTGTCAACAAACACAGTGTTCTGAATCTGCGGTGGCTCTAGTGAGCTCATGGAACTATCCTTGGCCTCCTCCATGTGAAACTGCTTTGGCCACCATGAAGAAGGAAGTCACTATGGTTGACTGTGACTTCCACTAAGATTTCTGAGAAAGGCCTAGAAGGACAAATGTTGTGTTTCAGGATGGATGTCTTTAGGGAGCAGGTTTGTGGGAACAAAAATGCAAAGGATGCTATAGTATTCTTTTATTTGCAGAAGCACAAGAGTAACAAAGGCATCAAGCAGAGCCACAGGCAGTGCTCAATGCTAACTCAGGTGCATCATGCAGTACCACGTGGGCAGAGCTTCCCAGGTAGCTGCGAGTTCATCTTGTCCTCTTGGACCATGATGCTGAACTTAGAACTTTAGGAGTTGATCTGTGTTTTCTTGGCTTTTGGAAGTCCTTTTAGTCAATATTTTAATAGCTTTGGTTTACTCTACTTTTGGGATACATATTTGCTTTGTTTCAATTTATTCTGTTTTGTATTTTTCATTCACTGTATTTTAATCATAATCTTTGCTTTCCCTAGACATTCCCCCATCTCTCCTGTTCATCCCAATTTCACATTGTTTCTCTCTCAAAAAATAAACAATAAGAGAAAAATGGATAACAACCACAAGAAAAGAAAATCAAATCAAAAAATAAACTAAAAATTTAATATAAAAACGCAAAAACAGAACAAAAAATACACATGCACACAAATGAAGTCTATTTTGTGCTGGTGAACTATTATGGGTCACAGATTAATGCACCTAGTGACATCCTTTGAAGAAAACTCATTTTCCCTTCCCAGCTGATATCAATTAGAGAGAGCTTTTTGATTGGCAGAGGGAGTCAGACTTTGTTTCCTCTTTCTCTTCCAGGGATTTTGTCTGGTCTGAACCTCTGCATGTCTTATGTGTGTTATCACCATTTCTCTGAATTTCATGTATAGCAAGATGATGCTGTTGATTTGGTTTTGGTATGCAGCTCAAGTTGGTCAGACGTCATGATTGGCTTTGTTTCAGTCTTATGAATACATTATTCTGTCTGTCTTAGCAAAGAATTTAACTTATGACTGTTCATCATCTGTATCCTGGTAGTATGTTCTTTTAAACACATTCATTTTAGTTTTGTAGGTGCTAACAGGTGAGACTACCTTGACTATTGGAAAATATTTAAACTTGGATTTTCTTAAATAGTTTCAGATAATTTAAGACCTTGGAGGTCCTGGGGGGATAGGCCAGGATGCATTTTGTATTGGGAGCTACATGAGCATAAAAGGGAATCAGGAAACATGCACTGGTTTGAACATTCCATGCCAAATCTGGTGCTACATACAAGGCAGAAAGATGGTTAGGTGGTGGACTTTACAGCAAGTCCCTTAGTCTTTGAGAAATGCTCCTGAACAGTGCTTGGGAACTCTACTAACTTCCCTTTTTCATTTGCCTCCAGGCATGAGACAATCAGTTCGTTATTTCACGTACTCTTTATCGCTACCATAGGGCTACTGTAGCCTTAAAACTTGATCTCGGATTGAAACATGAAAAAACGTGAGCCAAGATAGCTTTTTCACGCAGAAATTAGTTAACTCTGGCATTTTTTTTTAATGGAAATCTGACTAGCAGAAACAAAGAAAAACACTCCCCAACTCTCCTTCTTTGTCTTGCTATGATATTCAGTTACTGCTGATGTACTTCACGTGACACTAGTCTCATGTCAAGTGCAGAGGGAATTTCATAGCACATGACAAACTTGTAGAGGACAGGACTTCATTGGCAGTCACTGTTCCTTGTTGTTACCATGGTGCTCCTCTAACTGCTAGCTTGTCAGCCAGTACCTCATGTGGGGGTGACAAACTCATGGCAGGAGAGCCCTTGTTGCTTCCCCGACCCCCACAACAGTCATCACCAGTCAATCATAGCACTAGGTGAAATACCAACCGTGGAATTACTTTAAAATACAGTATACTATAAGCGACCCCCAATCACTGCGAATTAGACTGAGATTTCAAGTATTTTGTCATTTTTGACTGGGTTTAAAAGACTAGGCATTTTTGTAACATCCGTCTAATCTGAAACCTGGTACCTACTGATGTATAATTACTAGTTGTTGATTTTTGAAAATACTATAAATATTGACTTCTTAATATTAAATTTCATATCAATGATTGAAATGCCATTAGCAAATGATCGAGGAAAATAGCTTTGTTTCATTAAACACAGTTATAAAAGATGGAAGTCAGTTATTTCTGGCTTTGTATTCATACTGTTTTGTTTTAAGCCATAGACATTTCTTGATAATTTAAAAAGTCTATTTTATGTGGCTCATGGTTTGGATTGTAAACAGTATGAGACATTCTCAGTGGCACTTGGCAAATGTGCCTACATCCCTATACTGCTACAAATTGTGACTAACTGCAGATTGTCCCCTTAAATTAATTAGCTGGAAGCTGACGCCTATAGTTAGGCAGCTTTTCAGAAAAATATTCAGGCAAATGTTAGCATGCTTAATAGCAGACTTGTTTTTCTGTTTCTATATACCAATTGTGAGGAATATTTGGCATCCTTTGCTGTTAACTTGTGACAAAAGAAGCAGAAAGGTTTTAAAGAGACAATTATTTAAATGTACATGTAGAGCTATGATATTGTGTTTCCTCCCAAGAGTGGCAATCCAGGGCCCTGGATGGCAGCAGTGTGAATCCAGAAGGCAGGTCATTATATTGCTATAGTGCACAGTACATTTGCCTCTCCATTTAAATAATCTCATTTTCTCAAAACCCTATAAATAGATTGCTGGCTACCTTAAAGATTAATCTAATCCTACCTGAAAAATTTGTAGTAACAGCAAAATGTTGTGTGTGCAGGTAACCTAAACAGAGCTAGCAGCAGCAGATCATGAATATAGTATCAGTGACATCTAAGTGACACACATACACTGCCCTTTGTCATGGTAGGAAGGTATGGGGTTTTCCATTATTGCATTCACTGACATGTAAGGCATTTCTCATACACAATCTCTCTTAGCTGATAGTGTGGGAAGTCCTTCTGTATATGTTTTGCTTTTATTGGTTAATAAATAAAGAAGCTGCTTTCGGCCACTGGCTTAACATAATATAGCCAGGCTAGAAAAGATATATACAGAGAGTAGGTGGAGTCAAGGAGACACGAGCTGCCAGCTAGAACCTTGCTGCCTAGTAGTAAAATATAAAATAATAGAAATGTGTTAATTTAAGATATAAGAGTGAGCTAGAAATGTGTATAAGTGAATAGGCCAAGCAGTGTTGTGATTAATATAGTTTCTGGGTGATTATTTTGTGGTCTGGGCAGTTGGGAACAAATGAGCGCTTCCAACTACAGCTGATCACAAGGGACATCACAATACATGCTACAGCAGGCAGCCTCAGCATGACGACGGGCTTGTTTATAAGACTTCATGGAATCCAGTGCTGTATTGTGCTGATTGTAAGTGGAAGGCAATGTGAGTTTGGACACCAACCTTTAAGGGCAGAGTCCTTATACATGGGTCAATAGCAAACACTCTCTTAGATTTCAAGTTCTCCTTGCTTACAATGAAGAGTCAGCCACCTGAAAAAAATTACTTTCAAATCATGGGAACAAAGAAGTTTCCTAATTTCTGTGGTTTGGCGTTTATTACAGAATCTACATAGTAAATCCTCTGAGTGTTAAAATGTTTCTTGTGTCTTGTTACAGATTGCTAATTCAGGATTGTTCTTCATATACTGTGGGTGATTATTCTGTGGATTAAAAAATTTTTAAGTATCAAAAGACATTAAAATATTTTATTCTATAATTTAGAAGTCTCAATAAAGTCTAATTGTGATATAAATTATAATCTATTAGCATAAGGTGTCATTTATAGGAAAATATATTCGCTGTATTCATTCTGGTAAATATTTATTTGAATTTTGTTTTTTTTTTATTGCTTTTCTTTTGCTTTCATATAGGGTCTTACTAAACAGTCAAGGCTAGTAGGGATTGTGTGCCCCAACATGCTTAGGCACATTCTGAAACTTTGTTGTTCTCCCTAGGTAACCATGTCTATCTATCTCCAGTCCTATTCTTGGCATCCTTGACTCAGCTGCAAGTGGCCGCCTGTTTTTCTCCTGACCCGAGGAAGAGCTGCAGCCTGTCTCTCTTGTCTGCGTTCCTAAGTGCTTGTGTGTCAGACCTTCACTCTGTTCTACATCTCTATCTTGCAGACAGAATGAGACTAAGCCCACAAATAGTTATCATTTAATAATATTTATTAGAGATGTACAGCACGGTCAAAGCCTGGCATTCCATCAGTTAGAGACACCCTCAGACCGAATGGTAGGGTTGTCCACATTTATAGCAGGGATTTATCCTTCATTGACTGTTCCACATATCAATTCTCTCTGGAAAAACCACACAAACCATTAGAGATATGGTCAGTCTTATGCATATGTTAATCAAGTCAAGTTAACAAACCAAAACCAACTATTACAGCCCTTAATTCACTTAATCAGTTAAATACTCCACTGCCTCTTAAAATATAACTTCATATCAGCAAACAAAACTAGTCTATGCTTTGTTCAGGAAAGCCACAGTATTTCACCTTCAGCTGATTTCTTTTCTCCTTCCCCTGATTATTTAAATTATATGCAGCCTTCCAGGCTCACCTCATTGCCTCCAACTCAGTAAAGCCTTAAGTCTGCTAATAATAAATATTGTTCCTATTTACATTTTGAGTTTTCTGTAATATGGGCTATGTGCTGAGCAAACTTTAGCACTGATTTCATTATTTTATATTCATTATACACTATAAAACTGCGTGCTGGTCTTGTATTTGATACAATTTTTTAGCCATTACTTGCTAGACTTCAAAATAGCAATCACATTTCTAAACTGAAAAACTCAACAAGTTGTAGTATTCAGACATAAAACAAGTAAACATTATCAGCCATTCATCTTCTTCTGTAGGTTGAGTCTGTATATTTAAATGTTACTGTACAATTGCTCATGAATAAGTATTTCCCTATTGACAGATACAACCCAAAATTCACTAGCTTCAATGACATTTACCTTTGTTCCAAGAGCTTTCTCTTTTCTCATATTCAGAATCTCTTAACTATTTGTGCTTCTTACAACAGGAGCACTAAGAGATCTCATTTCTCTTTTTTCCCACTCTTTTTAACTTTAAAAATCCGTTCTCTGCCTTGTTGCCCTTTTAGTTCATTTTGCTAAGTAAGATCTTATCAATTGTTGTTGTTTTTACCTTTCTTTTGACATAGACACCAAATTTCAAAGCATGCAAAGGACCTATGCAATGTTCACACCTTCTCCCAGCGGGGAGGGCTCTCATAAAGAAAAAGATGCCATCCCCAAACACCATGGTCTTTTATAACACAGAGAGGTGTTTCACTATCCAATATGTCATGATTTATTTTTGCTCTTTCCTTATCTCATTTCTTATTTCCATCTCTGCATTTCAAAGATTATGAATACTGTTTCCTGAATTAAGATACAAAGATAATATATTCCTCACTAGCTGTCCCTAGGTTTCCCTTCTGTACATCTATTTTCCTTTCTTCCTTCCACACATCTCATTTCTTTCTCTATAGTTGGCATGTTTTTATAGTCAATTCTTTATATATTCCTCATGTACTTCTCATCCTGCTCACTCTATGTCTCATGGTGTCTCCTCACAGCCCCTCAGGCTCAGCTCTTCTTCTTCCCAGTGTCCTCCTAGTCTGGCTCTACTGACCAAGCTCTTCCTGCCCATTTATAGGCTAGTCATCTCTTTATTAAACAATGAAAGTAATACATATTTACAGTATTCAAAGACTAAAACACAGCATTTCCCCCTTTTTGTCTAATTAAAGGTTTTAACTTTAACATAATAAATTATATATAACAAAACCAGTTATTAAGTAAGAATTACAGTTACAATATCCAGTTGATTTTGGCAAATGTAGAGAACATATTTTATTATTAATCTTATCTTTTTGAATAAAAATTTTATGTGCAATTTATATTTTATTGTAGCTAAGGAAAATTTTATGTCTAATTATTTAGACCCCCAAAAGTTATAATGATACTTAAAGACATGGACTTATGGCTACCTGGACAGTCAACCAAAGTTTTTTTTTGTAATATTCAGGGGTCAACTTTGGTCTACAAGCCTTATATATCTGATAGACAGTTTTGAGATACAGGAAACTTTGAAGGACTCTCCTACCTTGTCTTGGCAAAGTTTAGTAGTCATCTTTTTTATCTGTCCTTCTGGTCCAGTATGGAGAGTACATTGTCAGCAATTAGGACAAGAACTTTTCTTTGCCCAGATGGCTAGCTTTTGTCAGAAAGAAAGAAAATTCCATATGATATTTCTTCAATAGCTATCAACTTCCTTTTAAGTAGATTGGTGTTGTTAGAGGCAGACATGTCTCACTGCCATAAAAAGCCTTAGGTTATTTAAATCCTTAAATATCATACTATATAGGTCTTTGAAGTGTTTAAAGACGATCTAATTATCTAAATATATTTAACTTTGAAAGCATACCTAATATGACTCAAGTTTGATTACTATAGATAACTATTAATATTTCTTGTTTTTATTTATTTATTTATATTATTTATTATTATTTTTTGTGTGACAGGGTTTCTCTGTAGCTTTGGAGCCTGTCCCGAAACTAGCTCTTGTTGATCAGACTGGCCTCAAACTCACAGAAATCTGCCTGCCTCTCCCTTTCAAGTACTGAGATCGAAGGAGTGTACCACATTACCTTACTAACTTGTATTTCTTAATTATATGTTATATTTTTAAAATGAGATGAATAAGCACAATGCCCCAAATAAGAGCAGATACAGACATACAGTATAAAAAATTAACTTTAAATTTGTGTCAATAAACCATAATTGATACCAATGTAAGATATTTTGTGATTAATAACTTTTTTGTATTAAAGTAGATTCATAATCTATCTTTTTATCTTATCATTTCTGTATCACAAAGGTGACATAATTTTACTAACTTTTTAAACCCATATTTTCCTAGTACTAAATAGTTAGTCTGTCTGTCTGTCTGTCTGTCTGTCTGTCTCTGTGTGTGTGTGTGTGTGTGTGTGTGTGTGTGTGAAATATATGGTGCAGGTAAGAGGACAGCATTCTTTTCTCTCACTGTGGGATTTGAGAATCAAATTTAGGCTTTTGGGCTTACATGGCAAATGCTTTCACCACTGAGTCATTTTAATCAATATTTATCAAACCTCTACTCCACATATGATACTTGTAAAGACTGCTCATTTGGTTTCATATTCATGGAGGAATTGTTGTAAATTATTCCTTCAAAAGCCCCAAGACAAGTTATAAAATCATCCATTAAATTCCCTTTTCACACTCACCACTTGTATTCTAACTCAACTTAAGTCCCTTTCTGATTTGTGCTAATAGTAAAAGAATTTCAATGATGGTAACTGAGTTTGCATTTTTTTTTTACCCAAATAAGAAAATTTTTCTCTTAGCTTCTCATCAGCCTTCATTGTTCGCCATGTTCAGAGAGTCCGGTTTTATCCCATGCTTTTTCCGTCACAGTCCAGCTGGCTTTGGTGAGCTCCCAATAGATCAGCTCACTGTCTCAATGGGTGGGTGCATCCCTCGTGGTCCCGACTTCTCTGCTCATGTTCTCCCTCCTTCCGCTCCTCATTGGGACTTTGAGAGCTCAGTCCAGTGCTCCAGTGTGGGTCTCTGTCTCTATCTATCTCCATCCATCACCAGATGAAGGTTCTATGATGATATGCAAGATATTCGTCAGTATTGCTATAGGATAGGGTCATTTCAGGTTCTTTATCCTCAGCTGTCCAAGGAACTAACTGGGGACCTTGGCTTGGGCTCCTGGGAGCCACTCTAGGTTCAAGTCTCTTGCCAACCCTAAGGTGGCTCCCTTAACTAAGAATTGTGCTTCCGTGCTCCCCTATCCAACCTTCCTTTATCTCAATCCTCCTTTTTCCCCAAGTTCCCCCCTTCCTCCCCTTCTCCCTTTTCACTCCCCATCTCCCCTTACCCCCATCCCACCCCACCCCCAAGATCCCAATTTTCTCCCCTGCAATTTTGTCTACTTCCCATAGCCAAGAGGATAACTATGAGTTTTTCCTTTGGTTCACCTTCTTACTTAGCTTCTTTGGGATCACCGATTGTAGACTCCGTGACCCTTATTTATGGCTAGAAACCAATTATGAGTAAGTATATCTCATGTTCATCTTTTTGGGTCTGGGTTATCTCACTCAGGATAGGGGTTTCTATCCTACGTAATGTGCTGGCTTTGTGGGAGCCTAGCCAGTTTGGATGTTCACCTTCCTAAATATGGACGGAGGGGGAGGACCTAGGACTTACCACAGGGCAGGGAACCCTGACTGCCCATTGGACTGGAGAGGGAGGGGGAGAGGAGTGGGGGGAGGGGAGAAGGGTGGAAGGAGGGGGGAAAGATGGGAGGAGAGGGAGGGAAATGGGAGGCTGGGAGGAGGTGGAAACTTGTTTTTTTTTTCTTTTCTCAATAAAAAAAATAGAATTAAATATAAAAAAAAAAGAAAAAAGAAAATTTTTTTCCTGTAAGAACGTTTGGCCAAGTAACAGACTGGGGAAATTTAAGTAGCAGTTAGTAACATCTGTGTCCTCCCCACACCGTCATGTTGTGTCTTCTCAGCCTGATCCTGTGTTTTTGTAGGAATTGCTGTTTTGTTTACTAAGAGAGTTGACTTTTGCTAGGGTAAGGCTTATAAAAATGTTTGGGGGGATATAAACTATTACTTGCAACATAATTACTCATTCTTTTTCCTTTTTAAAGTTATAATAAATAAATGATAGTTATGTTAAAAGAGGATCAATCACCTGAACATCCAGAATTCTACAAAAAGCAGTGTAAATTCAAACCATTAATGCAGTCGGTGTAATGTCCAATGATTTGCAGGCAGCTTAGACACTGTCATAAACAAAAAATTGCTTCGAAGCTGCCACCAACTGTTTTGATTGCAAATTGCAATTTAGGAACTTTACATAACATGCATTAAAATGACCCATTAATATCACAACAGTTTCACTGATCCCAGGGTCTTTTGTTCTAGGAAACAAATTTCAACCATTTGGTTACTGATAGATTTTCAGACTTAATATGAAGGACACTCATATTTCTTTTTATGTTTTTTTCTCAGTGAGAAGTTCCAAGTTTTGGAAACGTGTATTTGAGAAAAACTGGCACCTTTTTTTGAGGAATTAATTAACAAGGAATTAAAGAAAAACATACATGAACAGAAAATTTAGGTACTAACTTAAGAGGTATAGTGAGAATTCTTTTTGAAGAGTGAAAATAGCAAGGTTCTGTCAATAAAAATTTTTAGGAAAGATATGGTTATTTATCACAATTCATGGGAAGACAATTATGTTTATAAACACATACACACCATATGTGTGTGTACCATATGTACATATGTATGTGTCTTTTTCTCTGTGTGTGTGCTTATGATAAGCCATAAATAATTGCTTTTGAAATATATTTTATATGTTCTTTGATAATTTCATACATGTAAACAATAAATTTTGTCCATATTTACTCCCTCTTCTCCACTCAAAGCCTTTCAGATCCCTCCACACATTGTATCATTGTACCACCTTCATATTCTTTAAACAAAATGCCTAATTAGTATTTCTTACATGTGCATGAGTAGAAGGCCATTCATGGAACATGATTGATCAATTAAGAGCCGTGCCCTCCTTAGCCATGCTAAAATTCTAGTTTATTTGTGTAGTAAGGCCTTGGGTAGACAGCCACAGGTACTATGAATTTATGAATGCAGCAGCCCCAGTATGTCCTGAAGACACTATTTCACCGGAATCCTCTTTAACCACTGGATCCTGTAAACTTTCTACTTCCTATTCTGCAATTGTTGCCTATGAGCCTTGCGAGGAGGTTACAGGATACAGGTGTCACATTTAGGGCTAAGCTGTTTGTACCACTTGCTTTCAGCACCATGATCTGCTGAGAGCGTTGGTAGTAACCACTATTCATCTACTACAAAAAAGGGGGACTTCTCTGAGGAGGTGTGGCAGGTGCACTAATGTATGAGTATAAAGATAAATACTTATAATGTAGTGTGCTACTCTATCTGTTGAACAACATAATACTTGTACGTTATCACCTAGGACTTATCACCATCCTATGGATTCTTGGTCAGTTTTATAGTAGTGAGCAAGAGTGTCATTTTAAGAAGCAGGCTTTGAATCTAAGCAGAGAGTGGTTGGCTATCCCCCGAATTTCCATGCTACTATTGACACTCTCTGGTACTATGAAATGGAGCCAGTATAGAGGAAGCTTCCTGTCAGTACCAGCTTGATAATGACACTGTGGTTCAAGTGTGCTGTCATCTGCAACAGGGTTTACTATAAAGGTCTGTCATTTAACCAGGAGTAATGACTAGCCAATAGATAATTATAAGGGCAGTATTCAGTAGTATATAGAACAAGTCAAAAAGCTAAAGATATGGAACTCATCAAACTGTTTTCATCTCTATAAGTTATTTGTATTATAATGGGATGTACTCACTCATTTGTGGACTCTAGCCACAAACCAAGGACATTAAGCCTATAGTTCACAGGCCCAGAGAAGCCAAATAACAAGGTGAACCCAAAGAAAAACATACATAGATCCTCCTGGAAATTGGAAGCAAACAAGATTACCGGTCAAAAGTTGCATCCATAAACAATCCTAAGGAAATCATTGTGTTTTTCTTAAACAAGGCAAATACAGTTTCCCACATTAACCTCTGTCCTTAACTGATAACCAAATACTGGCTATTTAAATTAAATTAAATTATTTATACTTAGTTTATGTTTTTATTTAATTTCTATTTATATTCAATTACATTTATTTTAATTATTTAAATGTAATTAAATTCAATAATTTAATTATTTACATTATTGGCTATTTCAATCAAGTTATTGACTATTTAAATTAAAGATCAAGGTGTTCTGAGGTTAATTCTTCATTATTTTAAAGATAAAACTCAAATATTTGTGATATTGTTTTTTAGAGCGATTTTATAACTTTTTATTTAATTTTGAACATAACTACATTTCTATTCTCATGTTTGCTAAGGAGAATTGCTACTGAAATATAATCTTGTACATTATCCATTTTTTATGCCACCCCCAGTAAAGTAAGCTGAAAACTCAAAAGTAACTGATTAAACTAAATTTAAACAAGTTCTCTGTTGATAAAATTCATACTGTAGAAAGTTCTAGAGTCTAGAAGTTTTTGTGGAAGGGAATGATAGGAATAGGAGGGGTCCCATCGCTGTTTGGAGCTAACATCTGGGAATGAGGATGGAAACCTGTCAGGGGATTCAACCTTTCTTGCTTTCCTTTTTCCTGCTTTTGATGTTGTATGGGGTGGGTGGGGGTAAATGAAATAGAGGGCCTGATCTAAAATTTGCTTGGGTATGGCAAGCACTCTGCTTATTGATAGTTAATCTTGACCCTGTTTGCATATGCCTAAGCAATCAGAGCCCACATGAGTCTATTAAAACCCCTAGGCACAGCCTTTAATTGAGTTACTCTGGATGTTGGCCAGAGTCCAGCGCTCAGGCTGGTGTTCCAGGGAGCCTAGTTCTTACATAAAAGATTTGTTCCTGTTCATTAAAATCAGAATCACTGGATCAATCATTCTGCTCTAAGAAGCTGTTGTCTGTGTCTTAGGGACAAAATTCTCTATTCCTGCCTTTTCTGCTATTTCCACTCTCATCAGTAATCTTTCCTCCACAGCATTTTTGCAGACCAGCTCTTGGCTAGAATTTTCTGGGTTTCTCCTGGGTAAGGGTGGTTCCAGTAGTAGGGTCACACTGACTGATCTGAGGCATGTTAGACTCCAGAGTTGATTACCTCCAGGTCTAGGAGAGAAGAGAGGCAGAAAAAGTTGACTAAATGAGAGATGTGCATAGGGTGCTGGAGGCTACAGCAGTGGGCATGATGACATTTCTTTAAAGGAGCCCTTTCATTGTACAGAAGTGATTGAGTAGAAGATAGTATGAAAAACAGGGAATACTAGATTGATTGAAGACTTTTATGAGAACCACATTATGGAAGGGGAAGAGAATAATAGATGTGAAGACAGCCTATTGGGAAGAAAATTAAAAGTGACAGTGGGGATGATTAGTGGGGAAAATGTTTGCTATGTAAACATATGAACTTGAATTTGGACTCTCAGTAGACACACATGTACACACATACCACACATAACAACAATTATTTTCCTTTCGTATTCTATGTATGTGCCCATATGTTTTTGTATGTGGTCTGGGTTGTGTGTATGTAGATAGTTCGACTTAGGTTATCTTTATTTATTCCTTTATCACCTGACTTTCTTAGACAGTGCCTCTAACTCATCTGGGACTCATTTGGTGAGGCTAACTGGCTGATTGGAAGAAAATCCTGAATATGGGCAGTCTCTCCCTCCTGGGTTGTGCTACCACCAACCATTGCACATCTGAATTAGATAGGTAGGTAGGTAGATGATAGATAGATAGATAGATAGATAGATAGATAGATAGATAGATAGATAGATAGATAGATAGATAGATAGATGAATAGA
>NC_022012.1:58011151-58019924 GCF_000317375.1 Microtus ochrogaster
ATAGATAGATAGATAGATAGATAGATAGATAGATAGATAGATAGATGAATAGATAGATAGATAGATAGATAGATAGATGAATAGATAGATAGATAGATAGATAGATAGATAGATAGATAGATAGATAGATAGATAGATAGATGATAGCATCAAATGATGACTCCAGCAAAAGATGAACACATTGATAAAGTCAGAAATCCCACAGTCCCATCAGTACCAAGAGTAGTGAGCCATTTCCACATGACTCTTCTGAGGAAATTTTCGTATCATGCTCCTATTATTCTCAAAGAACATCTTCTTTGTGCTGGGACACAGACTCCAGTCAGGCCACCTTCTCAACTGATTAGCTGACCACTCCTGACTTCTATTGAAAATTGAACAACAAAAATAATACCAGAAGTTTTGCATGGTTTCTAGTCTGCATTGAGCAAAATATACTCATGGAGAAATGATGATAAAATGTTAGAATATTTGACCATTACAAATGCTTTTCATTTTGACTACTAGTTGTATCAGTGATACAATTTTTTTAAATGACAGTTTCTTACTTGTAGACTATGCCTTATGAGATAAATTAGTCTGAAATATCTTTATGTTAGAATAAAGATAGAATTGGCTATTTGACAAACATGCTTTTTGTTTTGTGTTTGATTTTGACTGAGAATATGTAATAATATTAAGTATTCTCATATACAAACTTATTTGGTTAGACTCTAGGAAAAGAAACTATTTTCATATTTTTGGCACTGAAGTTTGATGCTAAAGTTATGTTCTAACATTAAGCTACATCCAGCTCCAAGACACATTTTAATAGATTAAATAACAGCAAGAAATAACACAAGCCTATAAGTGAACAAAATAAACAAGACTTTTAGCACAAGGATCCAAATAAGACTCCAAACAAAAGTGTGGTACATAACCTGAACTGATCATCTCCCATGAAAAGGCAAGATGTCCAATAGAGATATTGGGACACTGAACCAACCACATAATCTATGACCTAATAGTCTGTCTTGCCTATAGGATGTACTAGGGTAAGGGTTGCACAGAGATTGTTGGAGTCGTCAACCAGTGCTTGGTCTAGCCTGAGACCCATGCCATGAGAGTGAGCCAACCCTTGGAACTACCTGGAGTGCCACAACCAGAGGCTGGATGCCCCAGAGATCTAGGATAAAACCAAGCATGACTGGAGAAAAAATATGTCAATGTAATGATGCCTAATGATATTCTGCTATACTCATAAACTGGTTCCTGTCCCAACTGTCATCAGAGAGGCTTCATCCGTGCTTTATGAAGATACTCACATTAAAACATTAGAATGAGCTAGGGAAAAACATGCTGAAGAGAGAAAGGAAGAATTGTAAAAGCCAGATGGGTCAAGGACATTGCAAGAACACCCACAGAATCAACTAATCTGGGCTCATAGGAGCTCACAAAGCCTGAACCAACAACTAGGGAGCCTACATGGGATTGACTTAGGCCCTCTGTATAGACAGTTGTGTAGCTTGGTCTTCTTGGTCTCTTAACAGTGGGATCAGGGGCTGTCTTTGACTCTTTTGGTCTCTATTCATCATAGTGGGTTGCCTTGCCCAGTCTTAATACAAGGTGAGGTTCCCAGTCATACTAAAACTTGATAAACCATGTTTTATTGATATCCATGGGAGGCCTGCCCTTTTTTGGATAGAAACAGAGGAGGAATAGATGGGAGAGGTTCAGAAGGGAGGTGCAGGAGAGGAACTGGGAGGAGAGGAGGGAGGGAAAACTGTGGTTGGGCTGTAAAATAAATTAATTAAAAAGACAAAAGATAATTTTCCTGAATAAATTTTTGGAAATTTTTCCAAATTCTTCATTTACATTCAGAAGTAGTGGTAGATTCTTAGAGATCTCATTTATAAATAATGAGAACTAAATGTAAATTTCTAGTGAATTTAATATTTTGCATTTTAATAATAACATTTTGTATATAATATATTTCCATAATTTAAAATTGTTGATTTACATTGATTTTTAAAATTCAATTTGACATTTTCAAAGCTGAGGGTATTGCTTTTAAACATCAGAAAAAAATCAAAATAATATATTCTGAAAGGGATGCACTTTTCTTGATTTCCTGAAATATAACACACCCCATAATGGCTGTGTAATTGATTGCACATCTTGAACTATAACAGATGAAGTTAGTTTAGAGAAAATAGGAGAGATTTCATAGCATTGTGCTCAGTTTTTTTTAAGTGTCACAGTTAAGCTCAGGAAAGCAGAAGAGAAATCCCAATTAAGTAGCTATGACTGTCCTCTAGACATAGGACATTCCTATTTTCAGTGCTTTTCACTTAAATTTCAAAATTCAAGAAGTGTTAATAACTGGAAGATTTCCATTTTTAAAAACTTCAAACAATGATCAAAATACAAAATTAAAAGTCTCCTCCCCCACCCCAACCGTATCTCAAAAACTCAGGCTATAAATAAAATACAACATGAAAAGGAGACTGATTACCAAGGGCTGCAGGCTCCTCTTCCTGACTAGACCTGTCAACTTATCCAGATAGAACTGGTTTGTGCAGTTACTTTTCCAAAGCTACTAGCACACATTTGAGTTCATACAAAAAAATAATTTCTGAATATCAACATTTTCCATCCTCAACAGTACTCCGCATCTTCTTTACTTTGGCTGAGAAAGTGCTCTTGTTTCTGAACAGAGAACTGTAGTATATTTAGGCACACGAGTAAGATTTGGTGACTTATTCTAGTTTTTCCTGCTCAACTTAATGTTTCAGGGATGCAGGCTACAAAAGCTTGGTGTTTCCACCAACTAGGGGCAACCAGTATCTTTACCCTAGGTTGTTTAATAAATTCCTTGGTTGTGTTTGTGCATAAACAGTTTGAGTTTTAATTACCAAGATACATTCAATGATATATTTGCTACCTATAAGGAAAAAATTTAAAAGCAGAGGAATGAAACTGTATAATATTGTCACGACACTTTATTATTTTCTACACTCTTTTGGCATTAAAAGAGTTTGAAGTCAGGGATGGTAATGCCTCCGGAAGTACCTTTATTGTATAGGATTGTTTTGGCTATCTTGGTTTTTTTTTTTTGTATTTCTATATAAAGTTGATTATTGTTCTCTCAAGGTCTTTGAAGAATTTTGTTGTGATTTTGATGGTGATTGCATTGAATCTATCGATTGCTTTTGGTAGAATTTCCATTTTTACTATGTTGATCCAAGAGCAAGGGAGATCCTTCCATTTTCTGGTATACTCTTCAATTTCTTTCTTCAAAGTTTAAAGTTCCTGTCAAATAGATCTTTCACTTCCTTGGTTAGAGTTACCCCAAGATATTTTCCATCATTATCAGTGAAACGTGATACTATTAAGACTAAGCACCTCCCCTTGTATGAGCTGGGCAAGTTGACCCAGTATGAGGAATAAGGTTCCAAAAACCAGTAAAAAGAGTTGGAGGCAGCACCCATTCCCACTGTTAGGAGTCCCACAAGAGGGCCAAGCTGCACAATTATGGCACATATGCAGAGTGCCTAGGTCAGTCCCTTGCATACATGCTTTTTGGCCCATCCAGTCTCTGTGAGCCACTATGAGCCCAAGTTAGTTGGTTGTGTGAGCCTTCCCAAGGGGTCCTAGATTCCTCTGACACCTACACTCCTTTCTCCTCCTCTGCAGAATTCCAGAATTCTGTCTGATGTTTGCTTGTGGGTCTCTGCATCTGCCTCCATCAGTTGATGCATGGAGCCTCTCTGAGGACAACTTGGCCAGGCACCAATGTGGTCACTGGAAATAGCCAGTTCAGGCTACTTATTTGCTATTAATAATGAGTCTAAGCTGGGGTGCTCTGGATAGACCCCTGGGAGATTCCCCTGCACTGAGCTTTCACTGACCTGAAACACACCCCCATCATCACTCTCCCCTCTGTGATCACACAACTTGATCTTTTATGTCCCTATCTCCACCCACCCTCAGTGCACTCATAAAATCTCTACTATTTCCCCTTCCCAGGGAGATAGGAGAGTCCTCCTTCTCCCATGAGCTCTCCTTTATACCTAGTGTCTCTGGGTTTGTGGATTGTAGCATAGTTTTCCTTTATTTTGTAGCTAAAATTCACTTATGAATGAGTACATATCATGTTTGTCTGTAGGCAGAGTCTGCTTGCTCATTTTCCAACTGCCCAGACCTGAAGTAATCACACTGAAACTATATTAATTGCAATACTGCTTGGCCTATTAGCTTATGCATATTTCTAGATAGCTCTTTTGTCTTAAATTAATCCCTTTCTATTAATCTGTGTATCACCACATGGTTGTGGCCTACCAGTAATGTTTGGTCTAGCATCCAGTGTTTGTCTCCTGTGGATGGCTACATAGCTTCTCCCTGACTTCACTGACTTTCTTTATATATCTTTTCCAGCCTGGCTATATTCTGTTAAGTCGTTGGCTGAAAGAAGCTTCTTTATTAACCACTGGCAATAAAACATATTTACTGCATACAGAGGGGAATCTCACATCATTTGTCTTTCTTGGTCTGGGTTACCTCTCTCAGGATGATTTTTTCCTAGTTCCATTCATTTTCCTTCCAATTTCCTAGTGTCTTTTTTTTTTTTTAACAGTTAAGTAAATTGTGTAATGTACCACATTTTCCTCATCCATCCCTCACTTGAGGAAGATCTAGATTGTTTATAGGTTCTGGCTATTGCAAACAAAGCTGCTTTGAACATAATTGAACAAGTGTCTTTGTGATATGAATGAGCATCCTTTGGTTATACGTCCAAGAGTGGTATAGCAGGTCTTTTTTACATCCAGGCCACATTTCCCCTCCCTTCTGTAGTTTCCCCTCCCTCTTCTCCTTCCAGCCCATCCCCCCATCCCCCCTCTGTTCCCAACCCCCCAATCTCTTTCTTTAAGAAAGAACAAATTCTCCCCCACCCCCGTATCAACAAAACATGGTATATCAAGTTACAGTAAGCAAGGCGACCCAATATGAGTAGGGTTCTAAAAGCCTATAAAAGATTCAGAGATAGCTCCTGTTCCCACTGTTCGGAGTAGTTGTGCCTAGTCTTATTGTATCTTAATATGCCACGAGAGGTTCACATCCCCGAGAGGCCTGCTGTTTTCTGAAGGAAAATAAAGGAGGAATGGATCTGGGAAAGAGGGAAGAGGAGGGAGGAGTCAGAGGAAGGAACTCTTGTTAGAGTGTGCTGTATGAAAGAAGAATAAAAAAATAAGCAATTTTCATTTATTTTAGGAAGATTTTTATATTCTATTGTGTGTGTGTGTTTAAGGTTTAAGGATACTCTTCGAAAGATGAGCTGATTTTATGGCTAAGGGAGCAGATACTGGAATTCTATTACCCAATGCTTGCAACTGAATGACTGTTTTCTTTTTAAACATCTTAAATAAGCTTTGTAACTATTTTAGATTTTGTTCCTCCTGTTGTGTAGTCTGCAAAAGATCGTAGAAGTCCTACCATTTCTCTTTATTGTGTGATGTCAGTTTCAAATCCCTTTTTAAGATTCGTGGTAAAATAGAACAGGCTGTCACATTGTCATCTCACACACACAAAAAAAGCAGGAAGCGACTTTGATGTTCACTGAAAATGATTCTGTGCTTATATTTCGAAAAGCACAAGACAAAAGAGGATGAATACTCTCATTAACAGAGCGGAGGAAACTTGAAGACTGGTCACAAAACAGCAAATGCTGCTACTTTACATCTTGCGAGACACCACTGACTGATGTCTAGTGCAGAAGACATTTGGCACACTAGGGAAAACAACATTTCCCGAGTCCACCAAGACAAAACTGTGACAGGTAAACAAAAGAGGCAGCCTTCACTGTCTCCCACTGTCGACCCAGTCTCTGGAGTTTATTTGTTGCATCTGAAAGAATCCACAGGCAGGAATCACCTCATTCATTCCTATTTGCAGCTAAGGTTTCTGTTAGCTTCTCCCCATTATATTCGTCTAGCTGGTTATTTAAAGTCTTCTTGAACGTCTCAGAGGTAGTTATCATATCTATCACTTCAAATATTTAACATGTCTTATGGTGAGAACATTCAAGTCCTCTCTCGTAGCTATTTTAAATATTGAAGCACATTGTTAATCATAGTCATCCTGGTGTCCAGAGGAACTCTAGAACTTGTTCCTCAAATCTAAACACCTTTGTATTCGTTGACTAGTCTCTTTTACCCTATTCCACATCTTCAGTACTTTCCCAGGCTTTTCTACCAATTATTGTTCTTCCTACTTTTTTCAAATTATTTTTTAAAATCCGCATCCATGAAACCACATTTTGTTTGTGTTTTAACAAATAAAGCTTGCCTGAAGACCAGAGTACAGAGCTAAGCCACTAGAGGTTAGGCAGTGGTGGCACATATCTTTAATCCCATGACTCAGGAGACAGAGGCAAACAGATCTCTGTGAGTTCAAGGCTACCTTGGGCTACATTGGATTAATACAATCTCAAACAAAAACAGAGTAAGTCTGAGCATCCATCATTAGAGGAAAAAGGTCTCTCTTGTGGCTGGTCGCTCTGCTTCTCTGATCACTCAGCTTTCACCCCCTAATATCTGAGTCCAGGTTTCTATTAAGAACAATTAGAATTTGTGCTACAACCTTGTGAAATTGCTTGAGTCTGTCATGTTTCACTTGACATAACAGTGCCTTCTGGGGTCAATGACATTGCTACAGGATTTGTTTATCTTTTTAAGTTTGAATACCATTGCAATATGTGCAATGTATTAGTTTGATGTGTGAATAGATATTCACACAGTGAGTTTCTGTTATCTACTGTTCTGCTCTTTAGACAACAGACACAGGTTGTTTCCACATGTTGGCTAGTGTGAATGTTGCTGTCATAACTAGGATAACAAATACAAAGCTATGATATACAAGAATTCCTTCCTTTGGACACATGCCTAGCTGCTGAATTGTGGCATCATATCCCATTTTTATTATTTTTGAAGACCTTCCAACTTTGATCTGTAATGGCTGTATTAATTTCCATTCCTGGCATCACTGTACAAGTTTCCTACTCTCTCCTTCATCAGCACTTCTTTTATGTTTTGTCTTTTTTTTTAACAGTCATTTTAGTGTAGTCAGGTGATATCTAACTGTGCATTTCTTTGATTCTTAGTAATCACGAACATTTTAAGAATAAGCCTTTTGGAGCTAAGGAGATGTCCCAATGGGTAAAGTACTTGATGAATAAGCATGAGAAGTCAAATTTGGAATTCTAGAACCCATATAAAGAGGTGATATATGTCTGTAATCCCAGTGTTAGGAGACGAAGTCAGCATGATCACAGAGGCTAGTGATGCTTAGCTGTTTTAGCTAACCAGAAAGGTCAACGTTGACTGAGAGACTAAAATATGTCTCAAGGTGGCATACAATAGAGAAAGGTATCTGACACTCAACCACTCTGATCTTCAAATACACACCCAAAGGAGTGTGTACCCTCTCACACTCAGACACAGCACCACACATATACAATATGCCAATATGCCAGCTGACAAGTTGTAGGTCTTCTTTTGAGAAATATATGCTTAGCGATATTGTCAAATTTTGTTTTTGTTTTTTTTTTTGTTTTTTTTTTGTTTTTGTTTTTCGAGACATGGTTTCTCTGTGGTTTTGGAGCCTGTCCTAGAACTAGCTCTTGTAGACCAGGCTGTAATATTGTCATTTTTTTTTAAATTGGGGTACGTGTTGGCTATGGAGTCCCTTATATATTCTGAATAATAATCCCTTAACCAATGTACAATATGCAAATACTTTTTCCTATTTTATAAGTGCTTTGGATTTGATTGCTTCCTTGGCTGAACAGGGCTTTTTAGTTTAATTTAATCTACTTTGATGTCTTATCCAAAATAAATAAATATAAATAAATAAATAAATAAATAGATAAAATAAGTAAATCTTATTCAGATCAATGTCACAAAGCTATTCTCCTGTGATTTCTTCCAGAAGTTTCATAAACGTGGTCTTACAGTTCTATTATTAATCTGTTTTTTGATGTGGGATTCCCCTTTGTATGCTTTGAATATTTTTTATTGCCATTGGTTAATAAGAAGCTGCTTTAAGCCAGTGACTTAACAGAATATATCCAAGCTGGAAAAGAGAGTAGGTGGGGTTAATGAGATGCTATGTAGCTGGCAGAGGAGAAAGACATTAGCCGCCAGCAGGAACCTTGCCATTAGGCCACAAACCTTGTGGTAAAATACAAAATAATAGGAATGGGTTAATTTAAAATATAAGAGATAGCTAGAAATATTCATAAGTTCATAGACCGAGCAATGATTTAATTAATACAGTTTCTTTGTGATTATTTCTAGTCAGGGTGGTTGGGAAACGAACTAAGAGCCTCCACCAGCACATTTTGTTTGTTTTTAATTTCATTTTTCTTCATTTCAGCATCTAGTTTTTCCTATAACACTGAATTATCTTTTTCTTGTATATTCTTGACTGTCAAAAATCAGTTGTTATCTGTGTATCTAGCTCTTGGATTCTATTTCATTCCACTGGTTCATACATCTGTTTTACACTAATATGAAGTTGATTTGATTACTGTAGATTTCTATATATTTTTAGGTCCTGGAGTGTGACACTTCTTGCCTTTTATCCTTTTTGATGAACATTGTCTTGTCTAGTTGGTTTGTTATGATTTTATCTAACTTCTAGGATTTTTTTTCATTTTTTGAAGAATCTCAATGGTGTTTTTTTTTTTTTTTTTTAGAAACAAGAAATAAAAACCATCTAGAAAACATGAAAACAT
>NC_022012.1:58020024-58023003 GCF_000317375.1 Microtus ochrogaster
AGCTCTTGTAGACCAGGCTGGTCTCAAACTCACAGAGATCCGCGTGCCTCTGCCTCCCGAGTGCTGGGATTAAAGGCGTGCGCCACCACCGCCCGGCCCTCAATGGTGTTTTCATAGCTGTTGTTCGTTTTGTTACTTTCCTCAGGTGACAGGGCAGGGGATGATATGAGAAAACTTACATTTACTCCAGATGGAGATTCATTGACAAAAACAAAGAAATGATACTACTCAAGTCTAGTTTGGAGACACTAGGAGCATGAATAGCTAAGGGCATCTATTGCCATAAAGCCTACCCCCAGCATGATGATGACTTATGAAAGCTGTATCCTTGGACCTCCCTGTACAACCTACAAGCAGTTCCACTGGAGAAACCATTTCTCTTCTGCAATTGTTACTGTTTTTAGAAAACTAAGTAAGAGCTTTGCGAATCTTTTATTTGGGGGTAGGGGGTTCAAGACAGGGTTTCTTTGTAACTTTGAAGCCTGTCCTGGAACTATTCTTGTAGACCAGGCTGGTCTTGAAGTCACAGAGATCCGATCCACCTTCCTCTGCCTCCCGAGTGCTGGGGCTTTGTGAATCTTGTATCCGTTCCTAGAGCCTCTTAAGTCTCATGAGTTTTGTGGGCCTTGTAAGTTTCTTTAGCTTTCAAAGAGTTAGGAGTACTACTCTTTCCTCTGGTAAAGAATATTTCAGTTCATAGAAATCGCTAACAGAAATTGTATTTGTAGTTTGCACTGAATATGATGGATATGTTAATCTTATTTCGTCCTTTGTATAAATGCAATGAATACAAGTTATTTTCCCATTAAGTTTTTTTTTTCATCAGTGGTTTGCAGTTTTCATTGCAGAAGTCTTTAACCTCTTCCATCACATTTATTTATAGGCTTTGAAGATGTCTATTATAATGTGATGAGTTTCTTGTTTTCTTCCAGATAGTTCACTATTGGCATATAAAAACATTAATGATTTTTGTGGACTTTATATCTTAAATGTCATTATTTATTATTTATAACAGGCTTTTAAATTTTTGACTCTTTATGCTTTCATGACTATGGAGAGAATCAAGGGCCTCCATACCTTATTTTAACATGTTTTTTATTTTTATTGTTTGTTTGTCTCTTATAAAATTTGGAATTTTCGATACATAAGAACATGTGGTTTACAAGACAGTATTCTTTTTCTTTGAATATGCATCATTTCTTTTTCTTGCCAAATTATTTTATCTATTATTTCCAGTTCTATAACAAAGTAAACATGTAAAAACTACTATCCAAGTTTAGTTTCACATCTTGAAAGCACAGTTTCTGGTTTATTCTTAACAAATGCCTTTTCTGCATCAGTTAATAAGACAATATTCTGTTAATGTGGTATGTCAAATGTCCTAATCAGCATATTGGAAAATTCTTATACCTTTGATCGCAGTGAATGATCATTTTTATATTTTGTTGGATTTGATTTGTAAACATTTTTGTCACCATTTTTATATCTACATCAACCTGTGATATTGGTCTGTGAATTTTCTTGATGTATCTCTGCTTTATTTTGGTATCAGACAATGCTTGTCATGTATACTGAGCTTGGAAGCACCCCCTACACTTTAGATTTTAGAGTAGTCTAGGAAAAATTGGCATTAACTTTTCTTTATATGTTTGGTATTTTACAATTGGTATCTAGGGAACTTTTTCTCTGCCTTCTATCATTACAGTCAACCTCTTTTTTGCATCATAGAAGGGTGCAGGCATAAAAATACCTCTCTAAGGAGAAACGGTAATAGTCACTATTTTGCAAGTTTGCTTCAGCATTTGAGTAATATGTATCTTCCTCATATATTCCAACCTCTACTGATCATGCATTTCCTTTGCATTTTTGCAAAGATATAATATGAGACATAACACTGATGTTGATCACATTCATCCCTAGTCAATATCTAGTGAATGAATTAATGAAAATATGCTTAAAAGGTTATAGAATCATTTTAAGAAAACAATATTATTTTACATACCAATCCCAGTTCTATTTCCTTCCCATCCTCCTGCTTTCTTTACCTTTTCTCCACCACAACCCCCATCCACTATTCAGGGTAAGGATTATAGGAATTTTTTAGGTGTCAGTTTTACTAAAGATTTAAGGAAAGTTCCTATACATTTGGATATTAGATATTATATCAAATATTAGACTCAATGGATTAAGGATTTCAAAAAAAACTAATCCAGTAAAGATAAGCATCCATGTGAGACGTATTTGTAAATATATATGTGTGTGTGTTCTAGAAGACATTACATATTTCTTTATAGCAACTTTGCTTTGCATCTGAATCTATCTGAATGCTCACATTGAGATAATGTTTATTCAACAGCTCTTTACTTCTCTGAATTCTGGTCTGGTTCTGTGAGTTGCTAAGGAGGGCAGTGTTCTGTGGTGGTGCCTGCACATTGCACAGAAACATTATTCTTGCAGCTTTTATGTGACCCTACTCATGTTAAAATAAACTTATTTGTGATGCAGCTGCCCAAGTTACTCATACCTCTGCATGTAACCTTTCACCCATCCTCCTGTTAGTGGCTCCATCAACTTATTTGCTCACTCATTTGGACCAAGTGGGCTCTTTACCCTACCTAAGGATTGCTTAAAGTGGGAAGGACTTTTAAAGAAGAAATAAGTGTCTTTCCCAGCTTGGATCAGAAGGTTGTAGATGGGACTATTTGGGTGTGATAGAAGTTGAGAACCTAAACATCACTTCTTGGGACAAGGGTTGAACAATATGAGGCAAAATGAGGGAAATGGAGCCTCAATGGACTGATAAAAGGCATCGAGAGTATTTTATTATTACCAGATGATCTTGCCTACCATTTGAAGAAAACAGTAAGATTAATTATAGTAACTTCTTAATGTTGTTGAGACTTTATTTTATTATTATTAATTTTTTTTGGTTTTTCGAGATAGGTTTCTCTGTGGTTTTGGAGCCTGTCCTGGAACTAG
>NC_022012.1:58023268-58056187 GCF_000317375.1 Microtus ochrogaster
CTTTAATAAATAAATAAATAAATTAAAAAAATAAAATAAGATAAAAAAACAAGCAGACTTTTATCTGGCTTCTGTAGTGATATATAGTTGTCTGAAGTCTTATAGGAGGAAATTGTCACCAATAATCCTTCTCAACTGCGTTAGTGCTAATAGTATGCCAGGCAAATGTGTGCCGTTTCTATAATGGTATGATTCTTGCATGTGGAGTTGGTTAGTTTCTAATTAGATTTCAGGCATTTTCCATGAGATAACCCATCTTTGATACTGTAATCCAGAACAAAATTCGTGACTGAGCGAAGTCATAGGCCCTGAAATTGAAGCGGCTGTTGTGGATTTATCAAATGGATGTGATGTTTCTGTGAAACTGCCACCTAAACTTTGTGTGTTTGCCCATACATTACTGCTGCTGTTAATTCCAGTCAAAAGGAATGTTTTCTTTTTAGTGTACAACAGCTATTATGAAGACAGAAAAGCTTAAACTGTTGAGAATAAGGTATTACTGACGTAGTATAGCAGCCTGATGACCAGACATAAATGGAAGCGATTAATAGTGCAACCACATCCTCCTCTTTAAGGTCCAGGAGACATAAGAAGAGACTATATAGAAGGAGTATAAGAGATGGAGAAAAGGATGGAATATTATATACATGATTAAAACAGTTCTTCACAGAGGGAGGCATATAAAACATACGAGACTAACAAGACTGACAAACCTCCTAAATTTCAAAGACTCTTTAAATTCACAGGAAATAAGTCCCTCCCCAAGTTTATGGAAACAATCATCAATTGTTGGAGAGGAAGAGGACTCCAGTGCTGCCTACAAATAGTACCTGGGGCTCTATGAATAAATAAATAAATAAATAAATAAATAAATAAATAAATAAAGCCGCTTGTGTGATTCATCACTTACTCTGGTACGGAGATTTTTGGTGATGTACCTTCCTGAGTCACCCAATATGTTTGCAAGTAAGCACTTACCCAAGCTCCTGTAATTACAGGCATCTTTCTGTATTCCATATTTCATACTTTTCAATCATCAATAAAGTTTCTGGTAACATTTGCTATGTCATGTTTAATACATTACATGTGAGCTGAGTAAGCTGATTATGGGCAGCAAAAAGGAGAAGGAAAATGAGCGTGAATAAAATGACAAGTGTGATGTTATTAACACACTCTTAATTGATCTGCAGTTGCACTATTGTGAGAATTGAGAGCGTGTGCTTGACCTTGTGAAACTGTAATGGGATATATGAGGGGGTTTTCTGAGGAAAAGCACAATGGGTCAACATATGAGACATTTTAGTTGTACACTTCACGTTGATAAAAGTGGCACTGGTGGCAACCATAACATCACATAATCCTTCCATTGGGAAGCTTATTGAAAAATTGAGAGATTATCTTCAGGAACAAATGACAGTCTAGGAAAAGAGTTCCAAAGAAAGAGCTGATAAGATCCTAAGACAATGCAATGGGCTTCACTTCTATTTGCTTATGATGAAACAACTGGCTAAAATCCTTATTATCATTTTATTTCTTGGCAAATATTTATTAAGTAATTTGTGCACTCCCTTTCCTCTGCATAGGCCTCTAATTGCCTCTGAAGAATAGGGACTTAAACATATGTTGATTAAACATTTTTCCATTCCTACGTACTTTTGAGGAAGTGTGATACTTTTTGCACTAATTATTTTATTCAGCAATTCTGTGTTTGTATGCAATGCTATGTCGAGTTACTTGCTATTTTAGGTATTGCAAAAAAAAAGCAAAACTCTAGTAGTGGGACTGGGAAAATGATTCAGTGGAGGAAGTGCTTGCTGTGGAGGCATAGAGACATGAGTTTGGATCATTAGCAGTGATGTAAAGGCAGACATAGCAGTGAATATCTGTATTGAAGCACATTGCTGGGAGGACAGGGACAGCTGGGTCTCAGAAATTCTTTCAGGACATCCCTTCTACTAAAATGCTGAGCTCCAAGTTCACTGGGAAACCTTGTGTCAAAAAAAAGTGTAGGAGACTTATTAAGAAAGATATCCAAAACTAATCTCTATTTTCTACACATGAACACACAGGTAAGCATACCCACAAATACACACATGCACATCATGCACATAACATGGACATGTAGACACACACACACACACACACACACACATATATATATTAATGAGAAGCCAACTGTTTGCTAAATGAGGTCTTAGGCAGCAACAGACCCTTTGAATTATTGAGGTGTTTGAAGTACCATCACACCAGCTTTGGATATTTGAATTTGTGATGCTATATATTTTAATATATGATGAATATTGAAAATAATATAACAATGTGTTTTATCAACTCTTGTCATAAAGATAATTTATGAGGATTTTGTGAGGATCTTTTAGTTCCATTTTCTCCCATTGTCCAGCATCTCAGCATCTGTATATGAAGCCATTTGTCCAGGACCTTGTCAGTGAATATCTTATGACCGTGCCTAGGGATGATGTACACTCTGAAAAAAGATTACCTTTGGTGGGATGTGTTCCAAAAATCTCTGAAAAATCACCTTAATTTTTTGAGGTTTTCACTTTTATCTTTTTCCTTGTTTACTTATATTTTTGTTTTCCAATTTTGCTCTGTGGTCTAGACTGGATTAGAATTCCCAACAAGGCCTAGGATGCCCTCAGTCTTCCAGTATTTAGCTTTAGCTTTCTGAGTATAGACTGAAAACAGTCATCTGCATTAAGGGCTTCCTCAATGAAGTTTTGTAAACCACTGAACACATCTTAGTTAAACTGAAGCATTGTGCACTGGCATCTAAAGAATGTGTATTGGCCACATAATGGCAAACAGGAATTAGAGTGTATTATTAAAACTTTTGTCAATGAAATTTCTGATCACATATAACTTACCAAGACTGAAGAAATAGAAAACCTGAAGAGAGAAATAAGTGACAATATTGAGTTAGTATAAAAATACTTCATCAAATTTAGGCCCAATATCAGATTCATCAGAATTCGTTGGTAATTCTAAGAAACTTTGAAAGGATAAATGTTTCAAGCACTTTCCAAGATGAGCCTGACCACGCCACTGACATAGACATAGGAAAACAAAAAAGGAAGCTACAAGCCAGAATTATATATGTTTATGATTCTTTCATATATTAGATCCTGACCAGTTTTCCCTTCCTTAACCCCTCCAAGATGCCCCCCATTTCCTCTCTTCCCAAAATTCACTTCTCTATCTCCCTTCAGAAAAGATCAGGTATCCCAAGGATATCAAATAAACATGGCATATCAAGTTATAATAAGACCAAACACATACACTCATATGAACTGGACAAGCAACCCTGATGTGGGAGTGTCATATATCAATCTGTTGATTTCATTGGTTAAGCAATAAAGAAACTGTTTGGCCCTCATAGGTTAAAACATAGATGGGAGGAGTAAACAGAACAGAAGGCTGGGAGAAAGAAGCTGAGTCAAGGAGTCGCCATGATTCTCCCACTCCAGGCAGATGCAGGTTAAGATCATTCCTGGTAAGCCAGCTCGTGGGCTACACAGATTATTAGAAATGGGCTAGTCCAGGTGCGAGAGTTAGCCAAGAAAAGGCTAGATATAATGGGCCAAGCATTGTTTAAAAGAACACAGTTTCCGTGTAATTATTTCGGGGCATAAGCTAGAGCTAGCCATATGGGTGGCAAGGTGCCGGGGACGCAGCCCCGCCGCTCATAACACAACACAACCCACTAAAAGGAAAAAGGTCCCAAGAGCAGCAAAAGAGTCAGACAACCCTCACTCCCATTGTTAGGAGTCTCCTCAGAACATCAAGATACACAACCATAACATAAATGCCGAGAATCGAGGTCAGACCCAAACGGGCTTTGTGATTGTTGCTTTAGTCTTTGTGAGCCTCTATGAGCCCTTTTTAGTTGACTGTGCAGGCCTTGCTCTTGTGGTATCCTCAACCCCTCTGGCTTCTACAACCTTTCCTCTAAGTCAGCATTTTCAATGAACACAGATGCAAAGAATCTCTAGCAAGATCTCCGGAGTAAATTGGGAGCATGGGGACCTTGGGAGAGGGTTGAAGGGGAGGGGAGAGGCAGGGAGAGAAGCAGAGAAGAATGTAGAGCTCAATAAAAATCAATAAAAAAGAAAAAAACATGAAAAGAAATTCTAACAACTAGTTCCAAAAGGACACACACACACACACACACACACACACACACACACACACACAAAACCTTGCTTTCTCTGATCAATGGGGTTCAGATCCTAAGAATTCAGTGTACTCAAGCCATTTAACATGATAGACAACAACATAAAATACTGGTAGAACATTTCAAGATGAAGAAAGTCATTTGATAAAAATCCAAAGTACCCCATGATAAAAACCACTAAATATTTAGATATAGAATGTACACATATCAGTATAATGAAGGAATTGTATAATAAGCAAATACATAGAATTTTATAAACTTGGAAAATGAGAAATTTTCTCTCTCAGGTATGGCATAAAATGAGGATACCAATTATGATCATTTTTAGTCAACAGAGTTTCAGGAACTCCTACGTGAAGCAATTAAGCAAGAGAATAAAATAATGAGCAACCAAATTAGGAATGAATAATTCAAATTGTCGCTATTTGCACATGATAGAAATATATATAATTCCTAAAAATTTCAGCAAAAGGTATTAAAGTGAAGATGAATGTAGCAAGAGTGAAAGATATAAAGTCAGCATGCAAAACGGTGACAATGCCACATGTCAGTATATAATTATCTTAAATAGAGATACAAAATCAATCTTCCTTATAGTAGCTAAAACTATTAAAATTTCCAAGAATTACATTAACCAAAGAGGTAAGATATCTTTCACAATAAAGCGATAATAAAAGAAATTATACTAGATGCAAAAAGCCAGAACACCCTATGTTTATAACTTAGAAGAATCAGTACTGTTAAAATATGTGCACTACCTAAAACAATTTATGTATTCAATGCAATTACTATGCAAAAACTTATTGTGTTATTCACAGACTTGGAAAAACAAGTTTAAAATCTACAAGGAAATATTAAAATTCCTGATTCCCAAAAATTCTTACGAAAAATGAACAAAGCAGGAATATTTGTCTTATCTTACCTAAATACACTATGAAGATCCAATCATCAAAACATCCTGGTAGCTGTCATAAACTAAAGACACAGGGCTAATAGAATAAAAGTGATAATCCATAAATAAGCCTATATACACAAGTGTTGAGAACATGAATTTGTGAAAACCCAATCTGTTCAATAAAAGTTTCTAAGAAAACTTAATAGGATCATGCAAAAGGAAGGGCCTAATCTCTAGTTCTCACCACATACAAAAATCATCCCAAACTTGGTGAAAGCTTTAAACTTAATTGTGGTGGCTTTATACCTATAATCCAGAACTTAATGATTTCCAGGCTAGCCATGGCTACAGAGTGACACCATAGCTCAAATAACAAGAAAAGACTTACAGGTAAAGACTAGAAGAAAACAGGGGAACCACTTCGGGATATTGTGAGGAGATAGAGTAATAGAGAAGACACTGTCAGGGAAGAGGTCAGGGGAAAGAGATTACATTCCTACATAGCAGCTAGACTGTAAAGAGGGATAATACCTCCTCTAACAGCTTCAATGTGATCTCACTCATCTTTCTCCATGGGCTAACGACCACCAAGATAAGGAGATCAAGTAGTTAATACAAGAGAAGGCAGGGAGAGTTCAATGGTTATTTAAAAGCCCAGCATAGAGAGTTCTTGGTGGTCTCTGAGTTCTGGTGACCCCACCCTCTCTCCAAGGGTAATTTTTGGCTACTTTACAAACACTTACCTTTGGTTGCTTACCTTTGGTCCTCTTTGTTGATTTTTTGATGGTTTGGCATCCAAATTCTTTTTTTCCTTTAGAATGTACCAGGACCTCAAGACATGTGTCCTTTGTCTCTAGACTTGATTACAGAAAATGACTTTTATTTGCAAAGACTTCCAAAGCAATCAGAAAAATGGAATTAAAATCATACTAAAAGTCTCTACACATCTGAGGAAATAATCAACTGAAATCAAATAGAATGAAGTCAAATTTTATTGTAAAAATCGTTTATACATTATACATGTAAAAAGGGGATTGATGCCCAGAACATATAAGGAAATACACTAACTCAATCATGAACTAATTTAATTGGAAAATGAGCAATAAACATAAGAGGACATTTCCCAAAAGAAGTTGTAGAAAATGACTAGGAAATCCAAATGGGATGCTGTCTTTCCCTAGAAATAATGCCTGTTACTATCAAGATTCAAAATAACAAGTGCTGGTAAGGATGTAAAGCTCACATACTCAGATTTTGAGTGTGTAAATTAATATGGATAGAGAGTACAGCATGGAGGCTCTCTAAAAACTTCATAAAACAATAATCCCAGAAAACTCACAAACAGACCATTCAGTATACACCCAAAGAAAATTATATAAGCACATTGAAGAGACATTGGCACATTCATTGTAACTGTAGTATTTATTTTCAATAGTCAAGAAATGAAGACATCACTGTCTATTGACCAGAGGACATGAACAAGAAATTGTGGAACACATACTACATACTATTCAGCCATTTAGTTGGAGTTCATAATACCAAGCAAAATAAGCGATTCAAAGAAGTACAAGTGCTGTGCCACATTATCTAATTCAATTATAGATGCATACATACAAAGTCAAAACTCCAAAAAATAAAGTTAATTCCCAGAAAAAGTGGTTATCAGAGGCCAGGGCAAGTGAATGTAGCAGTCTGGGAAAGTTGTTCAATAAGAACTAAATTACAAATAGAAAAGAGGAAACAATTTCAGACTATTATTCCACAATAGAGTGACTACATACAATGGCAATGCACTGTACTTTTCAAGGTGCTAAAGGAAGGATTTGAAAGGCTTTGACTGCACAGAAATAATAAAAGTTTGAGGGACGTAAATTTGCTTAATATATAATTGTACAATATTCACATATATCAAGCATTGCATGTTGTATATTTTGTCATTATTGATAAGTTAAAAATGAATTTGTGGAAAAGGTGTGGGGGAAGACAATGCTCCAGTCATCTGTCTGCAGTCGTCAGTCCCTTTGTGACCAGTGCCCTCCACATTTTCAGAGTGTTCTGCTTCTTATTGCTTTCCTTTTCATTGTCTCCTTATTTCTTACATTATCATTTCTAAATTTGCTTTGTGTCTAATCCATGATAGCAATGAAAGGTTATAAATATAAATTGTAGATTAATGGAGTTAGAAATGTTAGGAACATTATCAAGGACATGGGAATAGGGAATTGTGCTACTGCCTTCACAGTGGTGACCTTGTCTTCAGAGTTTCTTACCTTTTAAAGGCACTTTATCAGACCTTATCATATTAAACTTTTAGGTTACTCTAAAATTCTTTATCCCACAAGGATTTGCATATGTATAATGGAGGAACTGCATTTTACAGTATATTTTGCATTTTATTCTTTTAGTAGTTTCATTAATTCATTCCTTACATATATGTAAATTTATCACATTAAAGAAAATGACAAGAGAGTGTGGGAGTGTATGAGAATAAATGGGCTGGCTCCAAAGGACACCATAAAGTTACTTTCTTTCCTATCTTCCATCCCTACAGCATGTGCTTCAGAGATGGGCACATACATAATAGCCATAGGTTCACAGAAACTTTCACTGTGACCCCGAATTGAGGCTGTTTTCATAGATCAATACTAGTTAAGGAGTAACACAAACCAAATTCTTTATTGAGTGCATCAATGGGAGGAGTTTTAGGCTGTTTCAGGTGATCTCCATGAGTTGCAAAGTCACCTGTAAGCAAAATACACATTTCATTAGTTTTAGCTTATGAGAACAGAGTAAGTAGTATTTGAATACACTCCTTAACCACTTTCTATGTATAACCTCAGTAGCACAGACAATAAGGGCAACATTGAATTAATGGGACCTCCTAAAACTGAGGAGCTTCTGCAAAGCAAAGGACACTGTCATTAAGATGAAAAGGCAACCTACTGATTGTGAGAAGACCTTCACCAACCCCACATAAGACAAAGGTCTGATCTCCAAAATATGTAAAGAATTCAAGAAACTAGACTTTAAAACACTAATTAACCCAATTTAAAAAATGGGGCACTGAACTGAACAGACAGTTCTCAACAGAAGAAGTTCAAATGGCCAAAAGACACTTAAGGTCATTCTCAACCTCCTTAGCGATCAGGGAAATGCAAATCAAAACAACTTTGAGATACCATCTTACACCTGTCAGAATGGCTAAAATCAAATGATAACCTTTGCTGGAGAGGTTGTGAAGTAAGGGGAACACTCATCCATTGCTGGTGGGAATGCATACTTGTGCAACCACTTTGGAAATCAGTGTGGCAGTTTGATGTGGGAATGATTTCTTATTAATAAAAAAACTGCCTAGGCCCATTTCATAAGCCAACCCTTAGGTAGGCGGAGAAAACAGAACAGGATGCTGGGAGAAAGAAGTTGAGTCAGGGAGTCGCCATGGTTCTCCAACTCCAGACAGATGCAGGCTAAGATTATTCCTGGTAAGCCAGCTTGTGGACTACACAAAATAATAAAAATGGGTTAGATCAATATGTAAGAGCTAGCCAATAAGAAGCTGGAACTATTGGGGCCAGACAGTGTTTAAAAGAATACAGTTTCCGTGTAATTATTTCGGGGCATAAGCTAAGCTAGCCATGCGGGCAGCAGGGTGCTGGGGACGCAGCCCCACCGCTCTTAATTCAACAGCAGTTTCTCAGGAAATTCGGGATCTACCTACCCCAGGATCCAGGGATACCACTCTTGGGAATATACCCAAGAGATGCCCTATCATACTACAACTAGAATCCTAAAAATCCAGTACATGCAGTAGAGACAAACCCCAGTGTCACTAGCAGTGGCCCCACAGTCTGCCCCAACTGTCAACCCTCGTCAAAGGGGCTTGGATGTTCCCATGCTCATTCACTTCCATTCCAGTTGGAGTTGGTGAGCTACCATTAGCTCAAGCAAACTGTCTCAGTGGATGAACCCCTCATGGTCATGAATTCTTTGCTCATACTCTCACTCCTTCCACTCTTCAACTGAATCTTGGGAGCTCAGCCCAGTGCTATGATGTGGGTCATTGCCTCTGTTCCCATATGTTGTTAGATGAAGGCTCTATCGTAATATTTAAGATAATCATCAGTCTGGCTACAGGGTAAGGACAGTTCAGACACCCTCTCATCTATTGCTTAGGGTCTTAGCTGGGGTCAACCCTGTGGGTTCTTGGGCATTTTTCTAGAGCCGGGATTCTTGCTAACTCCATAATGGCTTCCTCAGTCAAGATATCTCTTTTCTTGCTGTCATATCTGTCTTTCCTCCATCTCAACTATCCCATTCCTTCAAGTTCTCCTCAACCCTTCCTTCTCCACTTCTTTCTACCCTCTCCCCTACCCCGATCTCAAATATTTGTCTGATTCCAATTTTTAGGTGAATCTATATAAGTTTTTCTTTGGGTTCACTTTATTACTTAGTTTCACTAGGATCATGAACTATAGGCTCAATGCCTCTTGTTTATGGCTAGAATCTACTAATGAGTGAGTACATATGATATTCATTTTGGGGGGGGTCTGGATTACCTCACTCAGGATAGTGTTTTCTAATTCCATCCATTTGCATGCAAAATTCAAGAAGTCATTATTTTTTACTACTGAGTAGTACTCTAATGTGTAGATGTACCACACTTTCTTTATCCATTCTTCAGTTGAGGGGCATCTAGATTGTTTCCAGATTCTGGCTATTACAAATAATGCTGCTATGAACATAGTTGAACAAATGCTTTTGTAGTATGATTGAGCATATTTTGGTTGTATTCCCAAGAGTATTGCTGGATCCTGAAGTAGATTGATTCCCAGTTTTCTGAAAAACTGCCATACTAATTTCCAAAGTGACTATACAAGTTTGCATTCCCAACAGCAATGGATGAGTCTTCCCCTTGCTCCACATCCTCTCCAATATAAGCTATCATTAGTGTTTTTGATCTTAGCCATTCTGACAGGAGTAAGATGCTATCTCAGAGTTGTTTTGATTTGCATTTCCCTAATAGCTAAGGAAACTGAGCATTTACTTAAGTATCTTTTGGCCATTTGAAATTCTTCTGTTGAGAATTCTCTGTTTAGCTCAGTACACCACTTTTTAATTGAGTTATTTAGAATTTTAATGTTTGATTTCTTGAGTTCTTTATATATTTTGGAGATTAGTCCTTTGTCTAATATGGGGTTGGTGAAGATTTTTTTCCCCATTCAGTAGGCTGCCTTTTTGCCTTATTGACTGTATCCTTTGTTTTACAGAAGCTTGTCAGTTTCAGGAGGTCACATTTATTTATTGTTGCTCTTATTGTCTGTGCTATTGGGATTATATTTAGGAAGTGGTCTCTTGGACACATTCATTGAAGACTAATTCCCACTTTCTCCTCTATCAAGTTCAGTGTGGTCAGATTTATATTGAGATCCTTAATACATCTGGACTTGAGTTTTGTGCATGATGACAGACATGGATCTATTTTCATTCCTCTACAGGTTGACATCCAGTTATGCCAGAACCATTTGTTAAAGATGCTTTATTTTTCCATTGTTTCTTTTTTGCTTCTGTGTTAAAATAATGTGTTCATAAGTGTGTGGATTAATATCTGGGTCTTTAATTCAATTCCATTGGTCAACATCTCTGTTTTTATGCCAATACCAAGCTGTTTTCATTATTGTAGCTCTGTAATAGAGCTTGATGTCAGGTGCAGGACCTGAATGACTATGAGACCTAGCAGAGCTGATAGTAACTACACCTAACAAATCTGATTAGTTAGAGCCAGTGTGAAGGTAGAGCAGACCTGGAAGCACTTCCATGAGCAGGTACATGAGACTCAGTTGCCCATGTGAAATGCTTGCACCAGGGTGGGCATAGGCCAATCTGCCACTGGCACCATTTTATCTTTTTATTTTAATTTTATTTTACTTTTCATCCACAGTTCTCCCCTCCTCCTCCTCCTGCCCACTTCTGCCTCCCCTCTAGCTCACCCCCATCCACTTTTCTCAATGGGTAAGGGCTCCCATGTGAAGTCAACAAAGTCTGACACATTAAGTTGTGGCAGGACTAACCCCCATCCCCCACATTAAGGCTGAGCATGGCCTGCCACCATAGGGAATGGACTCCAATAAGCAGACAGTGCAAGTTTCACCACTGTCTCCCACATATTGAGGACCTAATCCGATCCCATGTGGTTTGCATAGCTGTCAGTCTAGGGTTCATGAGTTCCTGTGAGTTTGGTTCAGCTGTCTCTGTAGATTTCTCCCTTGTGGCGTACCACACCTGTCTGTGCTCTATCACCACCTTACAGTTCGTGAACTGGGCAAGGGGCTGGAGATTGAAACACACAAAGATGCACAGACAGAGAGAGACAGGTCATCCTTGATGCCAGAATGCCCCAAGAATGCCCCCTTTATTGTGTTCAGGGGCAGCTTATATAGGGATAGCCATGCCCCAGCCAAACCCACCAGAAATCACTCTCCTGCCATTAGGAACTCCTGAGGTCTCCTGCTCAGAGCAGCTGTAGGCACTCAGTACAGGGAAAAACAGTTGTTTCAGGATCTGGGGGTTCACAGCTCCCAACACTCCCTCATGATCTTTACCTCCCTTGCTCATGTATTACCTCCTCCCTCTCTTCATTTGGATTTCTGGAGCTTGGCATGGTAGTTGGTTGTGGGTCTCTGCATCTTGTTCTGTTAGTTGCTGAATGAAGGCTCTATGGTGTTAGTTGTGGTATACACCAATCTGATTAGAGGGGAAGTTCAGTTCAGGCACCCACCCCATTATTGATAGGACTCTTATTTGGGGTCATTGTTGTGGATTTTGGGGAACTTCCTTAGCACCAGGTTTCTTTCTTAACCCCATAGTGGCTCTATCAAGATCTCTCTTTCATTGCTCTCCCACTTCATCCCTTTCCTCCCTTAACTATCCCATTCCTCCATGTTCTCACTCCTGTCTCCTCCTTTCTACCACGCTCTCACCCCCAGATTGAGGGGACACAGAATCATCAACATGGTGCTATTTTTAAGGCCATGCAGAATGCTGTAGTTCTATGACAATGGAGACTTAGACCAAGTGTGTGTAAAAAAGCACCTGAGGCCAGACAGTGTATGGCAGAGTGAGAACCTCTACCCAGAGTCTTTGAACAAACTTCAGGTCAGAATTTATTCATCATGGGTAGTCCAGGATATTGGCAATGACAGGAATTTTAGAAATCGGCCAAAGAAGATACAGGCACACGAGTAGCCTTCTCAAGAGACAGGACAAACGTGCTACAAGTGTTAGTGCTGTGGAAGCAAACCGGAAAACCTAGGGAGTCAGGAGGCTCAAGCGCTGGAGAGCTCCGAGCCTGTCTCTCTTCCTCCTTTGCCTTCTCTTGGGAGGAAAGAACCTGGGGCATAGAGGTAAGGTGGAGGCAGATGAGAGGCCCAACTGCAGTTAGAGCCCCCGGTAAAGTCCAGATGTGTGTTGGTTGGAGCCCTGTACCCAGTTAGCCTGGCATATACTGATGAATAGACAAGGCTGTCAGATCAGGGGAGTCAGCCTGGAGGGGGGCTAAGTCATGGGTAGAAGCCTAGGTGGCAGTCAGCAGCACAGCAGGGCCCTCTGCAGGATGCAGAGGAGTCAGACTGAGACTCAGAGGTCAGAATGTGACTTCTGCACTCTGGGCAGGGGAGGAGTTGGCTGTGGAGTAGGGTGGTGTTTGAGACATGACAGCCTGAGCCCAGCACACCCTCAAGCATCCACGTGTGCCAAGCACAGAGGCTGGCTGGGGGAGGAGGGGGAGGCAGTCAGATGGAGAACAGGAAAAGATTCAGTTGGAACTAAATACTGGGTTGGGTAACTGCAGTGGCCATTTTCTGAGGGCCTGCTGCCTACTTTGCTCAGGGCTATGCCTGACTTCAGCATAGTGAAAGGGAGGCTGTAAGCGATGAAGTGATTGTCAGGTGAGCTTTCTGTTTTCCTGGTAGACACCAGTGACCATGCTGACTTGGGGCTGTGAGGAATCCCTGGAAGTCGGAAACCAGCTTGTTCACCTGGGGAACTTCTCTTCTAGTTGGCACCACACATCACTGTTCAGTGACTACATGGGATGGGACGCACCTCCTCAAGCAGGGTGACAAAGAAGCACTGTAATCTTGACAAAAATCAGAAGAGTGCTGTATTGAGTGACAGCGGAGATGTGGTTAGTGCAGGGGCTTCTGAATGGGGCCATCAATGTGACTGATAGATCACCTGCGTGGGGACTTGTGGCTTCCTGTTAGGATGTTATCTAGAACCAGCCTCACTGCATCTCAGAAAAGCTCATTGATTTCAAGTACATAACTGTGGGGTGGGTTTGATTTCTCGGCTTGGTGATAAGATGGGAGAATGCCATACAGTAAGAGAGATGAGGTTCCCAGTCACTTGCCCTGAACTCTCGAGATGTGGACCACAGCAACATGTTATTGTGGGCTCACAATTTTCCGTCCTTCACCTCACTTGCTCTGGACTCATAGGTCTCGGGGACATGGGATGGGGAGGTTTAGCACTATCCTCCGAGCACAGCATCCACGGTCATCACAAGAGCAACTGGGGCTGCTTGCCAAAGAGCATCACATAGGGCTGTTGACTGTTGGCATCCCCTCCTACAAGGAGGGGTAGGGAGGGTCACTGGATCCTTCCCTGAGTATCCCAGCCAGTTGTGTGAATTCTGCCCTAGCTGCGTGGGTCTCAGGAAGGGGCAGTGTATATGGTCATATTGGAAGACTATGGGAAAGAGGCTCCATCTATGTAGTTAAGGGAAGCCTTCCCCATGCTGAGTGCCAACCTTCTAGTGTAGCTTCTTTGGGGTCAGCTACGTTCCCACTTGTAAACCCTTGTCCACCTGTGCTTTGTAAGTGAGCTTGATGAGCCCATTGGTGGCCCAAGAGGAAGTAAACTTTGTTTTGCTATTGGGATCAGATCCTTAGCATGAGAGGTTGAGACTGGGGTGGGAGGAGTGAATCATAGCTTCTGAGCTGGGACATGAGAAGTGGCCAGGGAGTGACAATCAGATAAGTGTGGGAGTCACACGGTGTTTCTGTTGCTTCCTGGCTTTGTGTCTGCATCATTGATGACCTCTCATGGCTCACATCAGTTCCGTAAATGATTGTGACCTTGTATTTATCAGGATGCTTGGGATCCAAATTAAAACCACAACTCAAAGATTCATCACCGCACATGAGGAGAATCCAGGGTGGATGGGGCTTCAGTGTTGGTCGCTTGTGCACCCAAAGGACCTTAGGAAAATTTAGAAAGGGTCCCAGCCAGGTGTCAGCAAGAGCCGAGGGAAGGAAAGTGAGAAGAGGCTAAAACATCGATCCTACTGAATACTCGACGTGGCATGACCTCTGGAAAATTTTTCAGTTTCTATAAAACCAATCCTTGATTGCACAACTGGAGGCTTGGAAAGATGGTCATGGAGTCCTTGTACCTGGCTGGCAGCCAGGTTTGAACCTGTCTGAACCAGCTTGAACCAATTAGAACTGGTCTGAACTGGTCTGAACCAGTTTGAACTGGTCTGTACAGGCTTGAACCAGCTTGAACCAGTTTGCACCAGTCTGAACAGGTTGGAACCGGCTGAAACCGGTCGGAGCCAGTTCGAACCGGCCCGACACCCGTGACAGAAATGACACGCATGACAGAAACCTCACACGTGGCAGAAATCACATGTGTGATGGGGGCGGCACACGTGTTTGGAAATGGCACTTGTGACAGAAGCTACACGCGTGACAGAAACAACACGTGTGACAGAAGCTGCATGCTTTTCTGAGACGGCACGTGTGTCAGAAACAGCATGCGTGTTAGAAACGGCACGCACTGCGGATGCGACTCTTTTGTCAAAGAGTTTTTCAGCATCTAAGGAGATATCATGGGAATTTTTTTCATTCAATTTATTCATATGGTGGATTGCACTGACAGATTTTCATATGTTGAACCGTCTCTGCATCTCTGGGATAAAGCCGACTTGGTCATGGTGGATCATCTTTCTGATGTGTTTTTGGATTTGGTTTTCCAGTATTTTTTTGAACATCAATGTTAATGAGGAAGATTGGTGTGTAGTTCTCTTTCCTAGCTGTGTCTTTGTGTGGTTTGTGTATTAGGGTAACTGTAGCATTAGAGAAAGAGTTTGGCAATGATATTCCCTCTGTTTCTGTTGTATGGAACAATTTGAGGAGTATTGGTGTTGGTTCTTCTTTCAAATTCTGGTAGAATTCTGCACTGAAGCTATCTGGCCCCAGGCCTTTTTTTGGGGGGAGGGGTGGAGACTTTTGATGACTGCTTCTATTTCCTTAGAGGTTATAAGTCTATTTAAGTTGTTCATTTGGTCTTGACTTAATTTTAGTATGTGGTACCTTTCCAGAAAAATTTTCATTTCCTTTAAATGTTTCAATTTTGAGAAGTACATGTTTTTGAAGTCTGACCTGATCATTCTCTGGATTTCTGAAGTGTCTGTTATTAAGGTCCCCTTTTTATTTTTGATTTTGTTAATTTGGCTATTTTCTCTTTGTCTTTTGGTTAGTTTGAATAAAACTTGGTTTATCTTATTGATTTTCTCAAAGAACAACTCTGTCTCACTTATTCTTTGTATTGTTTTCTTTGATTCTCTTTTATTGATTTCAGCCCATAATTTGATTATTTCCTGTCACCTACTCCTCCTGGTTATGTTTTGCTTCTCTTTTTTTTTCTAGAGCTTTCAGGTGTCCCATTAAGTCATTTGTGTGAGAGTTCTCTAGGTTCTTTGTATAGACACTCAGTGCTGTGAACTTTCCTCTTAGCTTTCAAAGTGTCCCATAAGTATGGGTATGTTGTGCATTCATTTTCATTTAATTTTTGAAGCCTTTAATTTCTTTAATATTCTTCTTTGACCCAGGGGTGATTCAGCTGAGCATTGTTCAATTTCCATGAGTTTGTTGACTTTCTCCAATTTGTGTTGTTGTTGAATTCTAACTTTAAGCCATGGAGATCTGATAGGATACAAGGGGTTATTCCAGATTTTTTTTTGTATTTATTGAAGTTTGCTTTGTTACCAAGTATGGTCAAGATCTCCTGAACAAATTGTGAGCATGGGACCTTGAGGGGAAGGTTTAAGAGGGTCGGGGAGAGGCAGGGAGGGGAGCAGAGAAAAATGTAGAATTCAATAAAAATCAATTTAAAATGTAAAAAAGGGAAAAAAACATTCTGAGTGAGGTAACCCAGACCCAGAAAGATGAGTACCCACTCATATGTGAATACTAGCTGTAAAGCAAAGGGTAAGGAAGCTATAGTCCATACCCCAGAGAAGCTAAGTATCAAGGAAAACCCTAAGAGAAACATACATAGATCCCCTTGTGAAGGGGAAATAGACAAAATCTTTGGAGAAAGTTGAGAGCATGGAAATTGGGGGAGAAGAGAATGTGGAAGGGAGGGGAAGGGGAGAAGTGGAGGGGGAGTATAACCAGAAGGAATGTGATGGTCGAGATGGGGAAGTACAGAGAAGGAGAACAAGGAAAGAGATATCTTGACTGAGGGAGCCATTACGGGGCTAGAAAGAAACCTAGCACTAGAGAACTTCCAAGGAACGCACAAAGATGATCCTAGGTAAGACCCTAAGCAATAGTGGAGAAGGTGCCCGAACTGGCCTTGTTCTGTAGTCAGATGGATGACTATCTTAGCCCAAGGAAAAGACAAGATGTGTGTTAGGTGAAGTTTTCAGTAACTTTCACATTAGCACAACTATAATAACACAGTTCCCAGGTCTGCACTTGCTTCTGCTATTGAGAACTTGGAGAAGCCAAGACAGATTCACAAAAACTTATTTAACTTGTGAAACCCATAATTAGTTATATCTGTGATAAATTCAATTTAATTTCTTAGGTCATAAAATATGTAAATTAACTAGAGGAAACCAGAAAGATATAGAGAAATTGTAAACTTAGTTCCAAGAATTTGGCCAGGAAAATTTCTGGCTCAAGAATTTGAAGATGCTTTAGTCATCCATTTGGGAAACAAAATGTGGTGATGAAGATAAAGTCAGATATTCAACATTTTATTTAGTAGGAAGGTGTTTTAGTTAATTTTCTCTTGCTGTGATAAAAGACCATGACCAAGGTAACTTATAAACGGCAAACATTTAATTTGGAGAAGAGAATTAGAATCAGTGAGTATCATGGTGGAGATGACACACATGGTCCTGGAGTAGTCACCGAGACCTCATACACTGATCCCTAAGCACAAGGCAGAAAGAGAGAGAATGAGAATGGTGTGTCGTTTTGAGGAGACAAAGTCCTAGTGACACACATTTTCCTACAAAGTTTTATCTCCGAGTCCTTCTCAAACAGTTCCATCAACTGAGAACCAAGCATTCAAGCATATGAGCCTATGAGAGTCATCCTCATCCAAACCATCATAGAAATATATGCCACATTATAGAGAACTAAATTTTACTTACTTTCCCGGCAAATTTCAATCTTATTTGCTCGTTACATAGTCCTTTAAATAATTATCCAATACACAGGGAGATCAGACTTTTTGTTTGCTCTATGGTTTAGTTTAATGATGGGGTTTGGGTCCATAGTACTTAAGTTCCTCAAGAAATTGCAACAGCTCCAGACAGCTAAGCCAAACACGTTTGCTATATGAAAAAAATAGACTTTATTTTTCATATCACCGGTAAATAAGAACAAATCCTCATTTGGAATTAGCTCTTCCCAATCTTAAAGTTCATACCTTCTTTTACCCACCATTGAAGCCATTTGGGGTAGAAAAACTTGGGCTGTGGAATTGGGACATAGACATCCGTGCAAAAGACTGACTGCGAGACTCAGCTAACCCAATTAATGACGAGTTAGCTCAGTTAATAACATCTAACTCATTTAATATTTTAAGAAATGTCTATTGTGCACTAAGAATCAAATGAGGTAAAGGGAACAATAGCAAATAAACCATTAGAGTTATTCTCTTCAGCCTTCAGCATATTGAAAACTACCAAGCAATTTATCCACTGTGTCAGATATGAGAAATATAAAAAAATGTTACAAAGAAAATTGGTCAAATTGTGCTGAACATCTGACTCTGGGGTGCTTACCCTCCATGACACATCTTTAACACAATCCTAATACCCAAGGCTTGAGGGAACATCAGACAATGGAAATGAGAAGAATGCAAGAACAGGAGGGCTGGAGTAGAATGACTGCCACAAGATAGTATCTTAGAAATGGGGCTGTATCTCAACAACATGGCTCCTTAAATGTTGGGGGCTGTGGACCCAGACCCTGAATTTCCTGTAAACAATCTGTTATTCTTGCAGCTGCTCTGAGCAAAGCAACTTGTCTTTCCTGTGTTTGTAGCTACTCTGAGAATGAGACCCTTAGGAGTTCCTGATGGCAGGAGAGTGGTTTCTGGTGGGTTTGCCTAAGGCATGGCTATCCATTAGGGATCTATATATAAGCGGCTCTGGTACAAAATAAAGGGGACATTCTTGTTTCAAGGATGACCCATGTTCTTGTCTGTGTGTCTTTGTGTGTTTAAATCTCCAGGCCCTTGTACCAAAAATCAGGTGTTCATAGGTGTGTGGATTTGATTCCATTGCCCAACCTCACTGCCTTTATGCCAATACCAAGCTGTTTTCATTACTCTAGCTCTGTAATAGAGCTTGATGTCAGAGATGGTGAGGCTTCCAGAAGTTCCTTTAATATGCAGGATTGTTTTGGCTGTCCTGGGTTTTTTTTTTTTTTGTTTTTCCATAGAAAGTTGATTATTGTTCTTTCACGGTCTGTACTAAGATGGGTACAGCCACTGAAACAGTTTACCTGAGCTAATGGGAGCTCACCACCTCCAACTGGACAGGGAAGGAAACAGCATATATCCAAACTAGTCCCTCTGATTATGGGTGAGAGTTGTATGGCTGGGGCAGACTGCGGGGCCACTGGTAGTGGCATCAGGATTTATCCCTACTGCTTGTACTGGCCTTTTTGGAACCTATTCTTTCTGATGGATACCTTGCTCAGCATAGATGTACTATGGGGGGCCTTGGATCTTCCCCAAAGCAATGTGCCTTACCCTCTCTAAGGAGTGGATGGGGGTCTGGGTTGGGGTGTAGGTGAAGAGACTGGGAGGAGGGGAGGGAATGGGAACTGGGATTAGTATGTAAAATAAAAATGTTTGTTTTTGTTAAAAAATAAAAATAACGGCTTAGGTGATATAAGAAAATAGAGAACAAATCAGAATTAATTACCAGTGATTAGAAAAAAATGTTTATTAACCTCATTAATACTTTTAAAGTTTAAACATGATGTAATAAATATTTTACTTTATTGACCACTGACTTTTAAACTTAGAAGTAGGAAAAAAAATCATACACAGTTATGTTTGTCACTACAGAATATACATGAAGACAAAGCTTATATGACAAATTCATGCATGTTATTTCTTAGTTCATTGGCACAGAGTAGATAAAGTGCTAATTAGTAATACTGTACTCTCCTGAGAGGCAATATGTTGAGGTCAATGATTAATTACATTTGGAAACAAATTGCATAACACTTCATTGCTTTCATTTTTATCAACTAATGGATATTGAAAAGACTATATATCAATGCCCATTTAAAACTACTAAATATACAAAAAATAAATCTATATGAAAAATATTAGTATAAACTATTGATTCATTTCAAAACCATAATGAACTGAGCTAAAATAGAACAAGAAGACAATATATATATTCTTTTATATATAAAATAATATAAATATATAATATTATTTGAAAGAACAAAATGGTTAATGAGTGCTGAAGTTAATGTTCACAAGAAAGAGCTTTCAGAGTTCATTGTATTAACCAGAAATTTGTTACTTATCTTTGGAATTATAATTTTGGAAATAACTGTGTTGATGAGACACTGATTACTTCAAAATTCTGAAGTACCAAGGAACTCTAAAGGAAAACATATGTCCTTAGTAGCTTTCTAGACTACCTCTTTCTTGTTCTAACTGTTCTGTAAATGAATGTTATAAGAAGTAATGATTTCAATATCACCGATGAGTCTCATTTCCTCTTTATTGTTATAATTTTATGTTAGACTTTAGGCCAAGAAGCATTTTTTTGTCACTAAAGTGGAATTTAGCACACCTGTGTACATCCCACCCTTACATTTAAAGGCTCAAGCTACCAATCTGACAAACTCATTTACAGACTCACAGAGTATCACCAGTAACCATTGGCAGAGGGATGAGGAAGGGAAGAGGAGCATACTATAACAGGAAAGAGAATTTTTCCAATGCTTCTGTCTGGTGTGTAGTATTTGACCTTGAAATAGCATCCTGACTTTCAGTTGGTTTTGGCATCATAGCCATGCTCTCTTCAGACACTGAAGTCCATTATGGTGCGACTTTTTAATATTGACATCCATGTGTCTGAAGAGGCATTCTCATTTTAAATGCAAACAGAAACCATTTTGGGTCAGGAAACATAGGGAAAACGAAGCTAATATAAATCGTAATCTAGAGGTCATTGCTAAGGGTGATAGAAGCTAGGTGGCATTCACCTCCCAGAACAGTCCAACCAAATGGTGGGAGGCACATCATTTATGCACCAGCTTCTGCACTGTTTGTTGAGACTTACCCACGCAGAGTCATAGACAAGTTAATTTAATGTTTACTTTTTCTTTAATTTCTTGATATTTTTAAATAAAAAACCAATAGGTGTTTCAGTGGTAGTAGTTGCCACCCATGGGTCAAGGGATATAAGTCATTTGCCAGAGCTCACTTTGCTCTCCCAGTATTCATAATGCCTTGAAATTCTGTAGTGCTTTCTCAGATGTATCTGCATTCAGTTTTCAAAATAATACTGAAGAGTTATTTTTATTGCCATCATTTCCCTTATTCATAGTTTACAAAAGAAAACTGCCTACTTCAATTTGGCATAACTAATTATCTAAAGAGAAAGGGGTTAAGTTCATTTTCTATGTTTTTCTCCATTATTTGCATTTTCCACTTTAAAAAAATATGACACATAGTACCTGCTGATAGATTTCCCCCTTATATGTCTATCATTTGTATATTTCTTTCATCTTTAAAAATCCTGGGGTAAATATTGATATGAAGATTAACAAGGATAATAAAAATGAGAATAAAATGCTAATAATGGTATGAGCGCGATTCATGGGTAAATTTGTCAAATGATTCGGTTTACTATGGTTTGTAAAACTCTCTAATGGGCATGATTTTAGCCAGTTTCTATGCCAGTATTGTCAAACACACTGTTGGGCTTTCTACCATTTTCCTCACTTTAAAGATGTTACCTACCATGTGGTTGGGACACTGAAGTTGCACCATGGATGATTTTTCAAGATAAGGAGCTATAGCCTCTGGAAGGCATGTGACTAAGCTGGCCCTGAAATGAATCTTCCCTTAAGTGAAACTTAAGGTGACATCAGCTTCATAGGAGGGAGCTTGTACCATAAGGTCCTAGGTCTGCCTGGCTAAGTCCTTAAGCAATCTTTGCTTAAATGTCATCTCTCTTAGCAAGAGTTTATCAACTCACAATTTGATATAAGGAATAATAATTACATTATAATTACATTTCTTAGTCCTTCTATACCTTCCTGTTTGAGATTTTTGATCATTTTAATTTATTTATTGAGAATTTTATATATGAGTACTGCATTTACATCATTCTCTCCCTCCAATTTATCCTGTATAATTTTTACTTCTCAAATTCATTCATGGTCTATTATTTTTTAGCCATAATTGTTTCTCTCTCTCTCTCTCTCTCTCTCTCTCTCTCTCTCTCTCTCTCCTCTCGTGAGACTTCCCCAAACCACATTGATATATCAGTTGGCGTTGTCATTGTTCAGGTGTTTTTAAGTGTGCCATCCATACTATTACATGTACTACCGTACTACACCTGTATGTGGAGTCTGCACTACAGGACCATCCACCATGACCAACAGTAACTTGGGGGAGGAAAGGTTTGTACTCCCACATTATCGTTCATCATTAAAGAAAGTCAGGACAGGAACTCAAGCATGGCAGAAACTTGGAGGCAGAAGCTGATGCTGAGACTGTGAAGAAGTACTGCTTAGTCATTTGTTCCTTATGGCTTCTCTGACTGCTTTCTTATAAAACTCAGAACGACCAGGCCCAGGGCATACCTGCCCACAATGGGTTGAGCCTTCCCTTACCAACCAAAGAACAGAAAATATTTTGCTACAGAAACTACTTATCTACAGTAAACATTTCAACTACCACAAAACTGTGCTTTTGTGGGATGGTAGGTATCTGGATAAAGTCTATTAAGGCACAAGACTTAATTTCCTAGGTAAGCAGAGACAATTTAGAGGGATAAAATTTGGGAGCACAACAAAATGTATGTTAAAATATCAATTAACATTAAAACTTAACTGCTATGGAAAATTAAAAACCTAAAACATTTCACATAAGAATTGAAGACACATTTTTTTAAAGTTTCCAAATCATTCATTCAAAGCGTGTTTGGGAACAGTATCTCTCAGCCTATTAAGTAGTTGCCCACACTGGGGTAGAATTTCTAGTTTGGAAACACAAATGTAAACTCCCAGATGTAGAAGAGAATAAAGTTACCTGAAGGACAAGAGCAACTTCATTTGCTACTTCAGTTCAGAAAGATCAGAAATATCTGACTGCTTAAACACATCTAAACATCTCTTTGTTTCCATTACGACTCTCTCTGAAGACATTCTAGGGCAGAAGTCTAGAGAAACTTCCCAGTTGTATCACCAGCTTTCCAGGTCTTTTACTCTTCAGCTGAAATGCCCTTCATCTGAAGAGGAAGTTAAGCATAGAAGCAGTATCAGCTGCAGCCGCTTTCTCATCATTCTAGTTTGACATTTAGACCTGGAGTAAAAATGCTGGGTTATATTACTTTGATCTTGTGTTCGAACCTGATACATAGATTCAAGTCTAGAGAAAACAGAGCTTTCAAAGCTTAATTTTGAATAAACTATCTTGGGGTAATAATAAAGACATAAGCTCTCGCAGCAGGACAAAAAATATAATCACATTCTGATGTGGGAGTGTCATATATCAATCTGTTGATTTCATTGGTTAATTAATAAAGAAACTGCTTGGCCTGATAGGTTAGAACATAGGTGGGTGGAGTAAACAGAACAGAATGCTGGGAAGAAGGGAAGTTAGGCAGACACCTTGCCTCTCCTCTCCAGTGCAGAAGCCATGGATCCAGCCACCAGGTAAAACATGCTGAATCTTTCCAGGTAAGACACCACGAGGTGCTACACAGATTACTAAATATGGGCTAATCAAGATATGAGAGTTAGACAAGAAGAGGTTAGATATAATGGGCCAGGCAGTGTTTAAATGAATCCAGTTTGCATGTTGTTATTTCGGGGCATAAGCTAGCCAGGCGGCTGGGAGCCGGGTGTCAGGAACGCAGCCTGCAGCTGCTTTCTACAACATTCAAATTTCTATCTTTATACATATAGAGGAAGAAACTGAGATACTGAGAAATTAACAAAGCTGAACAGGTTCCTCACACCTCTATGGACTTAATTCACGAGTTGTTTAGAACCTAACTTGCTGCCTACCCAGCAGGCCGTTGAACATAATTTAGCCTCAACTCCATCATCTTGGAAGTAAAGAGCATGAAGTATATAAGTAGTGAGACCCATCACAGCTCTAAATATATCACTTTTATTGCAAAACTTCAGCACTAAGTACGTGAAGTAGAAATGTGTGTGTTCTTGACCCTGGGTGAGTTCATAAACCCTCTCCTGAGAAAGAGCATAAATGTTTATCCTCTTGTAGATTGCACACTAGGTATTGATTGGAAGACAAGGTAACTTTACTATTTATCAAACAAAAATCAGGAACAATGGCCATTCAAGTGATTTTTTATTTATAAAGGCTATCTACTATTGTTTAATCTAAATTTAATACTTGGTAACTATATATCAAACATCTATTTTTTAACCAAATTATAACTCAAATGAAATTCATGTTATTCTTACTATTCTATATTAACTATATTATTCTATGTTAACTATAAGTTAATGCTTATTTGACTCAATTTTAATATTATAAGCTGTTTACTCAGCATCAGAAGCTTTTGATTACTGACTTTTCTAGGTTGATTATTTCCCAAAGAGCCTAATCTTTGTGTAACTTTCCCGTATCAGATACTGAGGCTCGGGCTGTCCACCCACCTCCTTAACTGCATGATTTAAACCTGGCCACATTCTGACAGTTTGAATCAGTTCCAGGCAATGAAATGTGAAAACTCTGATTTACTGCATGCCTGTCTAGCACAGGCCTGCCACTTCTTCACGAGAAGCCCCACTTCAAATTTTTCCCCAATTGATTCTGAAACTTGAACTGTAGCAGCATTCATCAAAGAGATTAAAAATGGCTCAGGTGCATCCCCCGAGGTGCAGGATTCTGCTGGAATGGGACTGCAACTTTGATCCAGCATGTGGGATGAGGGTATTCATTCGGTTCTGGCTCATCCATCTTTATGCTAGGAGAAAAACAAAAACAAATAGCTCATTCTTTTCTAACTAATAGATTTTATATTTAGGGACTTGCTAAAAGTCCCTGATTTCGTTAAGATTTTTATTAATCAACTAGAACAATAGCTGCACTTGGTTGGATCTGGGTGTTTGACAGTGTACCCAAATGCAGCATAGGAGTCTGTTCTGCAAAATGAATGCAAATGCTACAAAAGCTTGGTTTATTTAGGGAACAAACCCACAGCTTCACTATTTCCCAAGCTCATTTATTTTAGAACAGGGAGCCCATAAAACTTATTTATTTACCTTATTGTTTATCTACTTTACGGAGATGAAAACAATAATAAGGTTAGGGAAGAAATCAGACTTGCAGGGGCAAGTGCTATAACCTTGTTAGATGGAGGCTGTTTCACATGCAGATGAGAAAACAGATACAATAAGGCAACAGGAAGTATAAGTGTTTTAATGGCATAACAAAGGCTGATGTGGAGATAGGAAAGTAAATTTAGCTGGAACACCATCAGAAAGACAGATATTGAGTGACTGTCTAAAGACTGACTAAACATATGGAAAGAACAGACTTAAAATACAATTTACTGTTTGGTTGGTCTGATGTCAAACACTGAAAGATCTGCCTCTAATATCTTAAATACTTAACAATAGAAAGTATGTATTTATGTATGTTCTATTTATATATGAAAGCATTTGTGTTTGCATGCAAGTGTGTATGCGAGCATATATATATGCATGCATGTATATGTGTGAAGTCCACAGGTCAATAATTGAATGCTCTGTTGGATCCTTCTTTATTTTTGATTCGGAAACCTTCACTGATTGTGGGATTTTCTAATTCAACTAGGCTGGCTAGCCAGTGAGCCCCAAGCATTAGCTTGACTATGCTTCCCAGGTGATGGGATTGCAGGTATAGACTTCACTGATTCATACTTCTCCTCTGCCTGGCCTGCTGGCTAGAAATCCAAACTCAGGGCTTCATCTTTGCCTAGAAAGCACTATACTGAGATATCCCAGTTTAGCCACATTTATAGTTTAACATAAAGCTTTATGGAAAAAGATTATATTGATATTTTGTGGTTTTTTTCAGTTTTTTTTTTTATTGAGAAAAGGAAAAAAAAACAAGTTTCCGCCTCCTCCCAGCCTCCCATTTCCCTCCCCCTCCTCCCCCCAATCTCCTCCCCCTACCTCTCCAGTCCAAAGAGCAGTCAGGGTGCCCTGCCCTGTGGTAAGTCTTAGGTCCTCCCCCCTCGGTCCATATCTTGGAAGGTGAACATCCAAACTGCCTAGGCGCCCACAAAGCCAGCAAATTAAGTAGGATCAAAACCCCATGCCATTGTCCTTGGCTTCTCATCAGCCCTCATTGTTCGCCATGTTCAGAGAGTCCGGTTTTATCCCGTGCTTTTTCCGTCACAGTCCAGCTGGCCTTGGTGAGCTCCCAGTAGATCAGGTCCACTGTCTCAGTGGGTGGGTGCACCCCTCGTGGTCCTGACTTCTTTGCTCAGGTTCTCCCTCCTTCTGCTCCTCATTGGGACCTTGAGAGCTCAGTCCAGTGCTCCAGTGTGGGTCTCTGTCTCTATCTCCATCCATCACCAGGTGAAGGTTCTATGGTGATATGCAAGATATTCGACAGTATTGCTATAGGATAGGCTCATTACAGGTTCCCTATCCTCAGCTGCCCAAGGAACTAACTGGGGACATCGCCTTGGGCTCCTGGGAGCCACTCTAGGTTCAAGTCTCTTGCCAACCCTAAGGTGGCTCCCTTATCTAAGACTTGTGCTTGCATGCTCCCCTATCCAACCTTACTTTATCCCAATCATCCTTTTTCCCCAAGTTCCCCCCATCCTCCCCTTCTCCCTTTTCTCTCCCCATTTCCCCTTACCCCCATCCCATCCCACCCCCAAGATCCCAATTCTCACCCCGGCAATTTTGTCTACTTACCATGGCCAAAAGGATAACTATATGTTTTTCTTTGGGTTGACCTTCTTACTTAGCTTCTTTAGGTTCGCCAATTGTAGACTCCGTGACCCTTATTTATGGCTAGAAACCAATTATGAGTGAGTACATCCCATGTTCATCTTTTTGGGTCTGGGTTACCTCACTCAGGATAGTGTTTTCTATTTCCATCCATTTGCATGCAAAATTCGAGAAGTCATTGTTTTTTACCGCAGCGTAGTACTCTAATGTGTATATATTCCACACTTTCTTCATCCATTCTTCCATTGAAGGACATCTAGTTTGTTTCCAGGTTCTGGCTATTACAAATAATACTGCTATGAACATAGTTTAACAAATGCTCTTGTCGTTTGATAGGACATCTCTTGGGTATATTCCCAGGAGTGGTATTGCTGGGTCCAGGGGTAGGTTGATCCCGAATTTCCTGAGAAACCGAAACACTGATTTCCAAAGTCGTTGCACCAGATTGCATTCCCACCAGCAATGGATGAGGGTACCCCTTCCTCCACAGCCTCTCCAGCAAAGGCTATCACTGGAGTTTTTTATTTTAGCCATTCTGACAGGTGTAAGATGATATCTCAAAGTTGTTTTGATTTGCATTTCCCTGATCGCTAAGGAGGTTGAGCATGACCTTAAGTGTCTTTTGGCCATTTGTACTTCATCTGTTGAGAATTCTCTGTTCAGATCAGTGCCCCATTTTTTAATTGGGTTAATTAGCGTTTTAAAGTCTAGTTTCCTGAGTTCTCTATATATTTTGGAGATCAGACCTTTGTCTTATGTGGGGTTGGTGAAGATCTTCTCCCAGTCAGTAGGTTGTCTTTTTGTCTTAGTGACAGTGTCCTTTGCTTTACAGAAGCTTCTCAGTTTTAGTAGGTCCCATTTATTCAATGTTGCCCTTAATGTCTGTGCTGCTGGGGTTACACATAGGAAGCGATCTCCTGTGCCTATCTGTTGTAGGGTACTTTCCACTTTCTCTTCTATCAGGTTCAGTGTGTTCTGACTGATATTGAGGTCTTTAATCCATTTGGACTTGAGTTTTGTGCATGGTGATAGATATTTTGTGTTTTAATAAACAAAGCTTGCCTGAAGATCAGAGGACAAAGCAGCCATCCAACCAGGGACACCATCAGTTCTCAGCGACTCTCTGCAAAGGAAGATGGAGGAAGTATCTGTGCGGATAACAGAAACAAATGGACTGGCATGGATCACAAATCCTGCCAGGATGGAAGAAAACGTTGACTTCGCATCTTACAATGGAGTCTTCATGAAAACCAATATTTGATTATTAAGAAGGAGAAAATACTGGAAAGGATCAAAGCTCTTTTTATGTTCACCAAATTAGTGGAGTGTAAAGGACGGGAAGAATACTCGAAAGACTGCCAGGACACCAGTCACAGGACTTGCTGCATCCAGTGCCAAAGGAACAGGACAGAATGGGTAACAAACACTAAATCACGTGTGTTATGTGCTACTGACCTGATTTTTACCTTGTTTGATGTGCTCAGCAGTGGTCTAAAACGATGTTTACTTATTAACTTTACACTGCATTCTTGAAAGGGAAAGGGGCCAGAAACACTAAGCAATTCTGAAAGATAAAGAAAGGTTTAGAGCCAGTCTTATAAACAAAGTTGTTTTCACCTGGTTATACTGAAGAAAGAAATGAAGGCTGCCCTCTCAGACCATTATGAAGGGTTTGTGAAGTTTGAAAATTATTAATGAAAATATTTATTTAGTGGCACAGTAAAGATAAAAATTTTATATTATACTCAGAGATAACTTTTAATATGTTATAACACATTGTTATACAACTGTAATAAATTTCTAAAATAACAATTACAGTAAATGATTTAAAGCACATTATTTCACAATAATAAGATATTTTTACATACAACTGAAATATTTTTATCTCCAGCTTTCTAAAATATTGAAGTTCAATAGTCAAATGGAAATGATGTGTTTACATTTATGACACAAGTGCACAAATATTTAAATAACCCTGCTGAAAACTGTGAGCCAATTTTTTAAAAAGCATTATAAATGTTCTGCTCTGCTATTAAAACAATTTTAAAGGCATTGTTAACATTTTGGGTAGTTTGTGGCATATTAATAGAGAATTGGATAAAATCAGTTGATCTTAAACACTTAGGAAAGGGGACATTATGTTTTTCAATTTTGGATGTTTTATACTTGGTCTCTGCTCACAATGGAGACACACTTGACGGCTTGAGAGAGATCTTTGTCGTATTTCCTTGAGACGGTTCTTTTCACTGGCTCTGGAGCCTTTTTTTGATTAGATTGGTGACCACCAAGCCCCCAATAAACACCTGCCCCCAACACACTTCCAGTGCTGGTGGTCCAGGTGTTCATAGCCACGCCTGAGTTTTTACCTGGGAGCTGGTGACCCTAACTCTGGTTCCATGTGATGTAGTAAAACTCTGTTAATTTACTATTTTCTACTTATTAGAAATTGATTACAACAATCAGTTGCACAATATTACTTTCTCTGTACACCAAGAGGTTTCAATGCATTGATGGTCCATTTTAATTATTCCAGACATTTGAAATGTTTCTTTTTGTGGTTTTTTAATCCATCACTTGATTTCCATGTCTTTGTAGTTTCTACAGTTTTATTTGTGACTGTTATCTAAATATCTTGTAGCACTGTTAGAAAAGATATCTAGTATGATTTTAAGTTTTTTTTTTTTTTTTTGGTTTTTCGAGACAAGGTTTCTCTGTGGTTTGGGGCCTGTCCTGGAACTAGCTCTTCTAGACCAGGCTGGTCTCGAACTCACAAAGATCCACCTGCCTCTGCCTCCCAAGTGCTGGGATTAAAGGCGTGCGCCACCACAGCCCGGCTAGTTTTTTAAGTTTTAAAAATATCTGTTGAGCCTTTTATATATTATGGTGTCTGAGAGAATATTCTCTGTGCCTTTCAGGAGGAAAGAGTGTATTTAGATGCTGTTGGAGGCAATATTTTGTAACTGTTAGGTTCATTTGATCTAGAGTACAATTTAACTGATATTTATTCATTGATTTTTCTATGAAATCCTTACTGAACATCAGTTGTTAATGAATGTCCTCAGTTTTTATTGTTTTTCTACTAAGTCTACTATACAGTGTATGTCTATGTACTCTGATATTGGATGAATATATGTTTTAAATTATTACTTTACTGTGGGTTTTCTTCTTTATTGTCACATAACTACCATCATTATCTATTCTCGGTTTTTATTTAATTTATTTCATATAAAGCCTGTTTTATCTGTTATACATATGGCTATTATTGTTTGATTTCATTTGCCTAGAGCAGCTTATCCATAGTTTACTTTCAATCTCTGTGTGTCCTTAGAGTAATTATGATTCAGATATGAGATCTCACTCCGAATCAAAAAAAAATTGCTCATGTAATGATGACTTCATCTTCAGCTAGTGATACTGATTTAAAAGGTTCTAAGAATTCTGAAGGACAGACTTTGATAGAAGAAGGTAACTGAAGACATGTCCTTGAGGGATGATGTATTAACCTTTCTTCTCCTTACACTTCCTGTCTATCACCATCACAGTCACATTCAACCTTACTATGAACCCAAAATCAAAGGAGCCAAGGATTGAAGAGCGAAAGTTTGAATCTACTAACTAAAATACAATTTATACTTTAAATTGTTGGTGTTCAAGTAAAACAAAGTACAAAAAAACAGAGACAATTTAAATTTCTTATAACATTCATTTAAAGTCTTTTAATTAGAGTACTCAACCATTTACATTAAAAGCAATTATTGTTATATAAAGTCCTATGTATTAGTCAGAGTTATCTAGAGTATCAAAACTTATTAAATAAACTCTGTCTATCTCTATCTATTTATCTATCTGATTTATTTATCTATGGGATTTATTATAATTATTTTCAGGTTGTGGTCCAGCTAATTTATCCATGGTTGCCTTTGAACAGAATATCCAAGAATCCAGTAGCTGCTCAATCTATGAAATCAGATATCTCCCCTGGTCTGCAGTACACAATGGAATCCTGAAAATGCAGGCTCTAATGCAGTGATGGAATTGACTTGCTAGTCAGGACTAGAGAAAGCAGAGAAAGAGAGAGTAAGTAAGAAAAAAAAGCAAAAGTTTATTCACTCATGTCCTTAAATAGGCATCCAGCAAAAGGTGGTGGGGCCCAGTTTATTTCTGGAATAAAGATATGCATCAAAGGTGTGTCTTCCCTTATCAAAGATCCATATTAGGTATTAGAAGTAGACCTCTCCACTTTAGACAAAGAAGAATTTCCTCACAGGTGTACACTCCATTTTTGAGTTTTAGTGAATTCCACATGTAGTCAAATCAACAAAGATAGCCATCACATCTTATAAAAGCCATTATTCACCTTGCTTTCTATTTTTTTGTTTTATCTTCCTTCCTCCCTCCCTCTCTCTCCCCCATCTTTCTTTCTTTTTCCTTCCTTCCTTCCTTCCTTCCTTCCTTCCTTCCTTCCTTCCTTCCTTCCTTCCTTCCTTCTTGCCATCTCTTATAATTGTCCTTGACGGTTTTATAAATAACTCTAACAGTATGCTCTTATTCCCTGATTATTACTTTTAAATTCTTTACTATAGATTTTTGCTTTGTGATGAATGTGAGTTTTACATCAAACAAATTTTGATGATAGTAAACTGATTTCCTCGGCTTTTATGCTGATATCTTGTAACCTGAATAACTATTCAATTTGATACTACTAGATGTTGTCAAGTCTTCTGGCACTAAACTACACTTCCAGTCCTCCATATTTTTCTTTGATTACTTGTCAGTTCATGGTCTCCATTTAATAATGATAAGAAAATGTACACTATCACAATTTTTTTAATAAATACATGTGTTTCTCAAACATAATATTCTTTCACGTCACATTCCTCAGGGTTTTGAGGTGGTTCAAATAGTAGCTAACTCTCTATTTTTTAGGAAGGGGACTATAATTTCTGTACAATAAGGGAAACAAAACAATAGAATTATATTTTCAGCTTGAAATTCTTATGGCTCTATACTTCTGTTTTAGGTTTCTACTGCTGTAAAGAGACATCGTTATTCTGACAACGTTTATAAAGGAAAACATTTAATTGGAGCTGGCTAAGAGTTATAAAAGTTTGGTCCATTATCATCATGGCAGAAGAATGTCAGCATGTAGGCAGAAGTGGTGCTGGAGAAGGAGCTGAGAGTTCCACATCTTGATGTGCAGGCAACAGGATGGGAAATATCCTACTGGGCAAGGCTTGAACTTATATGAGACCCCAAAGCCTGTCTACACATTGACATAGTTCCTCCAACAAAGCCACACCTACTTCAACAAGGCAATATCTCCTAATAATGCCACAAACACATGAGTCTATGAGGGTCATACCTTTTCAAACCACCACAACTTCATACACAAATAAAATCTACACTTTGGAGCTACATTTTAAAATATAATCCATAGAATAATTTAGGAACGTGTTCACCTATTGCATTAAGTGTATTTTCAATTATCCATACTTGCTAATTGTTGCTAGTAACTGAAAGTTGGTCACATCCCTAACTGGATGATGCAAGTTCATCTTAGGGTTACTATAATGAGGTTTACAATTTATAATAATTTGAAATCAGTCTGGAGTTGCAGATCAATGAAAAGGCATTTTTCTTGGCATGTAGGTGGGTCAGGATTTGGTTCTCTAAACACTTCAAAACAAAATGAAAGGAGATGTTAGATATTATGATTGCTTGTTGACTTGTCTTGAGTCTTGTTCAATTATTGATGTCAAGTTTGAAAACAGGTAGCCGAAAAGAAACTAAGAGAATACCATGGAATTCAGACTGAGTTTGTTTCATTTCAACAGAGTAGTTTATATGTCTCCATGTCAATGCATTCCAATTAGTTATATCATGCTTTAGGAAGGCTATTCTCACACCAGTTGAGTGAATGACTACAATTTCTTTATATTAGGGTCATTGTACATACTGTCATAAAAGCCTGATGACTTTCCTCTTTCCAAAAGATCTCTGTGCTTCCATTCATTTGTTTGATATAATATTTTTATTGAGTCTTTGGGAATTTCACATCATACTCACCAGTCACATTCTCTTAATGGCTCAAAACAATTTATTATTATTATTATTGTTTATATACAGAAGATTTAAAATAGCATATATTTTTATATACGCATATAGTATATATATGAAAACATATGTAACCTTGTTTCAATGTAAAGAAATTCCATTGTGTTCTTTCTCTTTTAGAAGCAAAACTCTCACTATCCACCCAAAGGAAACTTCCCTTCTAATTTCTTTCTTTTTTTAAATTAATTAATTAATTAATTTAATTTTATTTATTTATTAAAGATTTCTGCCTC